>NC_060278.1:91751476-91893738 GCF_021613505.1 Equus quagga
ACACTGTTAATGCAACTGCCAGGACTTCCCTGTGGGCACTGTCCCAGCCCTGGGACACTGAATGGCTGTCCTTTCAAAGTTCCAGGTGTTGGTTTCAAGGGTGATCACATGACATCCCACAATCACATTTATGAAAGGGCTAATTAAAAATACAGATGTCTTTAGCTCACAATACCCAGACAGCTGAAATACTTATTAGTTTGTTTTTTTTAATGTTAAAACTCTATATCCTCACTTCTCGCCAACAGAAAAACTAATAATAGACAACAAAGCCCAGACAGGAGGGCCTGCCGTCTTTTTTCTCCCAATAAATGGCATGCTTTGTTTACAGAGAAAACATCTAGTACTTCTACAAATTGGTGTTTTACAAAAATACCTTTTTAGATTACTTTGTTTTCCCTTTCAGAATGGCGCAGACAGTGTTGTTTATCTAGGCCAAGAGGCTTTTGAAAGGTTTGTAGCCCAGCTCTTCCAACACACAGCTTATGGCCATATAAAACATCATTTGTGTCCAAGAACAGAAAACCATTAAGGATCACTCGGCCTCAAGAAGAGGGCTCCTTGTACCGCAAATGTCAAGTTGTTTCTAACTCCTGGGAGGCAGAATATACACAGAACTATTATCATATTCCAAAATGTCTTAGCAATGTGTGGACCTAAAAACTTTGCTATGATGAATGAAAAACCTTTACAGACATGTTGGGTTTGCATATGTGAACCAGGGCAAATACATTTCCCCAGCTCTGGCAGATAAACACTTTAGGCTTGAATGTATAGTTAAAATAATGTCAAAAGTACCTAATATATGTTCTACCAAAATAATGCCCTATTAAGGTGCAAAGATCTCTTGGAAATGCTGATGTGACCTTATCTTGATTTCCTTTCTTTCTTCATTCATTCATTCACTCAAATATACACAACCACTATTTTCGGAGGGCTTGCTAGGCATGAGGTACTGGTTATAGGTACACAGAGATGAACAAAATTTGCCCCAGAGGAAGTCATATGCTGCCAAGGACTATGCTCTGTGGTCAGCTTGGAGGATGGACTGGAGAGAGTAGAACTAGAGGTTGGAAGGTTGGGGAAATAATCCAGATTTTTGTACAGCCCTTTACTGCAGCCCCAGGAAAGGTGATGAAACATCTTTGGGAAGGAAAGCTGTAAATGTTTTAATTGTGTCACCCCCTTAGAATGAGAGTGAAGACAGGGCACAGCTGGAGAGAGGTGGCACGAACCCCTCCTCTCACAGGAGAGTTTCCTTTCTGGTTTTGCATCTCTGTATTCGGCTCTCAGGAAAATTGCACACGCTTTTTCTGCCTACTCTCCCCTTTCATTTTATTCATTCCAGAAATATTGTTTTGAGCATCCACTAAGGTACAGGCTCTTTCCTAAGCATTGGGGATTCATCAATGGGTAAGAGAGATTTGGCACCCATCTCATACTGCTTATAAACCCGAAGAAACCAAGTAGTCCTACTCTAGAATTCTAATGCCAATGGCAATTATTGGCTTTGGGAGAAAAGAGAGGAATTTCTACTTATGGTGCTACTTCTCAGTCTTTATTTTCTCTAAAGCTTTTATTCTATTATTTTTCAGGTTAAAAAATGCCACTAGTCTTTCTAGTAGAATCTACTGTGGTGAAATGGTTCCCTTTTAGCTCTTTATACTTTTTTGTCACTTGAACAGTTTCATGTCCACCATGAACTTATGTGTGAATAATGTTAAATCAGATGCTCTCACCATATTCAATAATTGCAACTCAACTATAATTTCTGGCTCAATATCCATTTACAAATTTGAGAGTTTTCCTGATTTCCCCAAATGTTTGTGTTGTACTTTGGAAGTCACTAGATCCATGCTGTCTAAAGTAGTGGCCATATGTGGCTATTGAACATTTGAAATGTGGCCAGTCCAAACTAAAAGGTGCTATAAATGTAAAACACACCAGATTTCAAGAATTTAATATAAAAAAGAATGCAAAGGTCATATTAACATCTTCTTGTTGATTACATATTGGAATGATAATATGTTGGAAGTATTGTGTTATGTAAACTATATTATTAAAACGAATTCTGCCTGTTTCTTTTTACTTTTTTAAATGGAGATACCAGAAAATTTTTGATTAATGTAATCTCTTACTACATTTCTGTTGGACGGCACTGCATTTCTTCCTTGCCACCCCCTATGTTAATTAACATATGAGGTGTCATTGTTAACTCTTTCGGCTGACAATTCACTCCCCGCCCTCTTCTTGGCAATAGACAGCATGTATCACTCGATATTTACCAGGTCCTGTACATCGTGATGGATACTGGGAACAAAATAGTGAAGAAGAAAGAAAAAAATTCTCCTGCCCTCATGCGGCTTCTGTTTTATAGGAAGCCCCCAATGGCATTAGGGTGATGGCCCCTGCCCACACACTTAGCTTCAGCAGTCATTAGACTGAAGCATTTGAGGAACAGTGCAACCTATTCAAGTATGAGCCACACTATTAATGGTCCACAGTTGATCGCATGTCTTGTGATCTTAGTATCTACAGCATCACCAGCACCAGGCTCTTCAAAGTTTTGCAGAAAATGTTTGGAGTATTGCTTTGGAAAGTAATAGTTGTTCTGAAAAGAAACAAACAAAAAACCACATCTGTGGTCAATGATATTTGGGGAACTTTGGATTAAAAGAAACAGAACACGTCTCTTTAGTCCTTATCAAAGGGCTTGGTCTTCTTAATCATCTTATGAATTCGCAACAGTGGAATACCATGAAGATTTCCTAAACATCTTTGACTAAGGACTCTGTATCAAATGGATTTTTTTCCTGGGAATAAAATTGTGCACAATAAACTTTTGGCGATGGCGTTCAGCTCATTTTTTCCTGATCCTTAATTTTGATATCCCCTGGTGGTAGTTATTAAGCTACTACCGCTCGAGTGTTCAAATTCACACTTGTATTCTTTGTGCTTTGCGTCGTTGGAGTGGGAACTTGGTAAATCACATTTCTGATTACCGCCTGGCTCCATGCTAGGCTCTGCCAGTAGGGGGAGCTACAAAGAGGGGGGAGGTTGGGGGAGAGAGAGAGAGAGATTGCGACTCTGGAAGAAGGGATGGGCGCCTTCCTATTTCTTTTCGCTTCCTGTTTCTCCAGCTGTGTCCTACGCAATGCTTCTTCACCTGCATAGCAGTGGTGCTTTCCTATCTCAGCAGGTGAATCCGGTTGGCAGCATCTTTTTTTTATGCACTTTGTAGAATTAGTGTCATAACCCCTGTTATGAACTGAATATTTGTTAACCTCCCCCCACTCCCCCTTCATATGTTGAAGCCCTAACTCCCACTGTGGCTGTATTCGGAGCTAGGGCCTGTGAGGAGGGGACAAAGATTAAATGAGGTCACCAGGGCGGGGCCCGAATCCAATAGGGCTGGTGTCCTTTGAAGTGGTAGAGACACCAGTGCTCTCTCTCTCTGCTGTGTGAGGACACAGAGAGAAGGCGGCTGAGTGCAAGCCAGGAAGAGGGCCCTCACTGGGAACCGAATCCTGCTGGAACCAGGATCTCAGACTTCCCAGCCTCCAGAATTGTGAGAAAAGAAATAAAATAAATTTCCGTTCTTTAAGCCATCCCATCTGTGGTATTTTGTTATGGCAGCCCAAGCAGCTAAGACAACCTCTGTCCCCAGTCAGCATTGGCCGGCGGGAACCCCCCCCTCAGCTGTCTGAGTTTCAGATCCTGGGTTTCCCTCTTCGAAGTTTCTAAGTTTGCATACCTCAAATCTCTGTCCTTTGTTCCTACAGCCCCGGGGGTGGGAGCTATCTCCTGCTGTTGCTGCTTTGGGATACCACAGTGTTCTTTGTTGCTGGAATCTTCAACATGTCATTCATTCTATTACATTTTCTATTAGAAGAACTTGTGAGGTGGGGCTGGCCCAGTGGCATAGGGGTCAAGTTCACGCACCCTGCTTTGGTGGCTTGGGGTTCACAGGTTTGGATCCCAGGCACGGACCTCGCACCACTGGTCAAGCCACACTGTGGTGGCGTCCCACATAAAATAGAGGAAGATGGGCAGAGACGTTAGCTCAGTGACAACCTTCCTCAAGCGAAAAGAGGAAGATTGGCAACAGATGTTAGCTCAGGGCCAATCTTCTCACAAAAGAAAGAAAGAAAGAGAGAACCTGTGTGGTTTTTGACTCCTGACAGGACCTGTTCCATATACCTTCTTCCTCTGCCCGCATCCCTAGGCCAACCAGCTGTGGGGGGAGCCAGAAAGTTGTTTGAATGAGACCACACCAAATTGTTCCAACATCAGCTCAGCCAATGCCTCTGGGCTGAACTGATCCATCTCTCTTCTCAGTCCTCAGGGTGAGCTCTTCTCACTCCCCAGAAAGTTAGGGCCTAAGAAGAAGAGCTCCCCTGGAAACAATCTACCAGCCACTTAGCCCTGTGGGCCTTTCCTGTGTGCTAGCTGTGATCAAATAGATTTGAGTCTGCCACGTTTGGTCTTCTCGCTTGGAACACTGATCTATTAGCTTTGAGAAAATCATGGAGAACGGCTGTGACCACACTTCTATTCTCTGATTGTCCTCCTGGAAATGCAGAGTTGTGACTCTTCTCGGCTGGCTGCTGGAGCAGCTAAGCCTATCTGAAGAATTAAGGTCTACGAAGTGAAGGGGCGTTTGGTTCTCAGACCCTGATCGTGGCTATTAATTCACGTTTGCCCGCATTGGCATTTTTGCATATGTTGTGTGCTTGCATACTGTGGGTCCATTTCTGTCTATGCATGCACATCTGAATTTCCATGAGCGTGTGTTGTTGTATAGTTGCATGAATGTGTATGAGGATGTGCTTAAGCTACATGGGACTGGGCCTGTTATTTTTTTACCACTGTATCTCCAAAACCTAGCACAGAGTCTATGCTAATGGATGTTCAAACATATCTGTTGAACAAATGAATGGATGCATGAAAGAATGTGCTAACACAAAAGAGAATGAAACCTGTCCGTTGTTTTGTTTAAGGTACATCCATCTAGATCAACTCTGTTTAATAGAATTTTAACATCAACCACATACACAATTCTAAATTTTCTAGTAGCCACATTGAATAAAATAAAAAGGAACAGGAGAAATTAATTTAAAACATATTTCAAAATTAACCAATATATCTAAAATATCATTATTTCAATATAAAATCAATATAAAATAATTACTAATCTAATCAATGGAAGATAATTATTACTGAGATATTTACATTCTCTTTCTAAGTCTTTGAAATCCAATATATATTTTACACTTACAGAACATGTCCCTTAGGAGTAGCCATATTTCAAGGGCTCAGCAGCCCCTTGTGACTCATAGCTATTGTGTTAGTCAGAGCCGCTCTTGATAATATCCTGTGGGTGGTGGAGAATAGTATGGGACACTTTCTGTTTCCTATTCTGAAAAGTTTGGAGATCAAGAGTCTTAGGAAATGGGCATTACCTCTCTGATTTGGGAAATATTGGCTGGGACTATGCATCTCTGACACTCCTCAAGTTGCTGTGAAAGTTACCCACTTCAGGTCACATCTCCTTCTCTGTCCTCCCACAACTGCACTGTGGGGTGAAACACAAACTAGGGCCTTGTTCTGAAACCCTTTGCCCTTTCCCTAAAACCTGATCCTCTTTGATGGAAACCTATCTCCCACTCTGGAACTTGATCCCCTGTTCTGGAAATCTATATATATTTTTCCCTGGAACAACCTCCAACCAATCTCTTTCCCAAGCAAGCTTGAAGTTCAGCCATGAAGAAATAAAAAATAGAAAATAGAAACACACACACACACACACAGAGAACAGGAAAGCATGTAGCTCTCTCTCTTCTCTCATATCCCGCATCTTTCCTTATCACATCTCACATCAGCTATTTGGTACAGGAATCCGAACTTTCTCCCCATCTTTTTCTTGAGCCAGAGATTTCCTAGGTTCACAATCTCTTCACCCACCAGTCTCAATACCACAGTTTATGGCCGTGAACTTGATGGAAATCCAAATGGCATTGGTGGAAAGCCCTGTGTCTTCTCTTCCTCCTACCTCATTGTTTCCGTTATTAGACAAGACAGAATCTCAGAGATGGTTCCACTGGCTTCAGCCCATTACATTCTACTCAGTGTCTTTTTAAATTCTCTAAGCTGGAGTCATTCATAACAAGCAGGGGGGAAAAACTTCACATATTTTTCATTAGAGTGTACTGTTAACCATGCCAGTAAATTATGGATAATTTAATTTAATTTAGACTTAACGGCAACATTTTTTCTCACTAATGAAATGGTTATTTGTTATTAGGAAAATATTTATTGAAGTGGAATTGTGTGATCTCTCACATCACTATTAAACCTTGTTAAACCATTTTTAATTTCAATTTGGGTTTAATTAAGATTCATTAAGCATTTTATTAAATCTAAATTAAATTCTAATGGAAACACGGTTTGCCAAGGAAAGGCAGTTGTGCCCTTCCTTTGGTCTCAGTTCTTTCAAAGTGACACAGTTACAGAGGGACTTGGGATGAAGTGGGACTCCATTATTATGGTCAAATGGAAAGAATGCAGGCTTTGTCACAGATTGATCATGGTTCAAAATTGCAAAACTTCTGCTGACTCATCATGAGACCTTGGATAAGTCATATCATTTTTGTAATAATCAGCTTACTCCCTTATAACATGAAGATTTCAATATTAGAATAGCTGTGGAGTTGGAAGGGCAAGGACTGGATACCAGATGAATATTTATATCTCCTTTTCCTGTCTCAAGTATCTGTAACTCCCTAGAAAATGAAATTTAAAAATAAATTCTTTGATGAAGAATAATAAGGAAACTAATCACGACCTTAAAAAAGGGCAATATATATGGAATTGTCGATTTGAAGCCTAGATTCCAAAGAGGATTAGGTGGAGCAAAGGCAGAGAAGTAAATTACGTCTCATACAGAGTTGGGCCTTGGAAAAGGCTGGACCAAGAACACAGGAGCTGGGGGTGAAGCCAGGTCAAATGTGATGAGTCTTGTCCACCTGAAAACCCACGAGAGAGATGGCCTCCCCTTGGGTATGAAAGTAAATCCATGACCTGGACCTTGTGAACAGTTAGTTAAATTGAAGCCTATATGGTCTGGACAGGTCTTCTTGGCCCAACTCAGTGGAACTCATAGGTAAACCCTGGTCCCATGTAAAGTCTTTGAAGTGGACAAATGTTACTGTTCATTCATCCAACTGACCCCTGAGTGGGCCTCCTATGTGCCAAGCTGTATGTTAGGGACATGGTCGTCAAGACTTTCATGACCTAATGATAGAAAGAGACATGCCAACAACACATCTCAAAGTAGTAAGTGCTATAATGAGAATATGGAAAATATGTTGAAGAGATGGTATGATGCACCAGCTATTAAGTACCTACTCTGTGTCACTTATCAACTTGACATCACCTTCAGAGTCTCTGAATTCTGCTTTAGATCTCTGTTGAGCTCTTGATTCAACCCAGTACTTGATTTCATTCATTCTCACCTGTAGGTCCCAGGAAAAGCCCCTCTTTCCCTAATGCCCCATCTATTTCCATCTGCTCAGGAGAGAAAGTTGGAATGTACCAGTTCAAGTGAAAACATTAACCTTTGATTTGACTTTTACTTCTCGTGGAGTGAGTTCCTCAGAAGCAAAAACAGGTATTTCGTTTTGACATTTCTCAGCCTTAGATTGAGACCTTTTGCCATCTTGATATCTGAAGATAGTTTTCTACATACATAATCCCAGAGGAGACTCACTTCCCAGGACCCTTCCCTTCTCTTCAAACATTCAGTAATTAGAATTAGAGGAAAAAACAAGATAGTCAGTAACCTATATAGGCCCAGCAGAGAAAAAAGCAGCCCTGAATGACTCCTCCCTTAAAGAAAAATCAAATATTTCTTTTCATTAGCCTAACACACACTCCTGTGCATGCGTGTACGTATGTGTGAGCACAGAGGTATATGTACATGCATGCTCACTCTGTTGGATGACTTCCATTTGCCACTCCAGATCCATTCTCCACCCATTGCCACCCTGGTCTGTGACCCAGAAGTCTGACCAATGTTGACAAATTCAATGAGTTCTCTTCACTTCAGGCTTTTGGTTGGGGGCAGCTGATGGGAAGCCTCAGCAGGAGAGCTCAGAGAGGAAGAGAGGGAAGTGAAAGCTTGTATTCTCTCATCTCTCTTCCTGTGAGTACCAAGGCTGACTGCATCCATCAGCCAAGATGGCGGCTACCATCATATGACCTCTTCTTTCTGGAAGACTGCTCCTTGCCCTCATCTTTTCAGGACTATGGGTGGTAACCGAGCTCTGCTGTCGCACTGTACTGCCCCTTGTGGTTTCTCTATAGCCTGCCTATACCCTTGTAAATTATTCTTTTTTTACACTCTGATTAAGCTGCCCACCTTGAATGTGCCATCTGCTTTCTACCATGACCCTGAATGACAGGCACACACAGAAGCACAAAGACCAGAGGTCTCATTCAGTGTATAACTAGACTGTGTTATGGAAACTAGGAAATCTGGTGGGCTTAGTGGCCAGTCAGGGCATCTCCAGCTATGTTACAGGTCAACCTGAGACATAATAAAAAAGCTGGAAAGATCGGCAGCTGTGAATTCCTCCTTTGCTATGCCTTTCTGCTCCCAAGAGTATGCCGGGCTCTGTAAGTTTCTGTCTAATACCTTCCTTTGTCTTCATTCCAGAAATGGAGAGGACCAAGTGGTGCAGATGGAAAGCAGAAATGCAGACAGCGGATTGTGGAAGAAGAAACTTAAAATAACGGAACAACTTAAAGAAAACAAGCGAGGGTTTATTGGAAACAACTGCCTCAAAAGAGAGAGAAAATACTCTCGGCTTAAGAAGAAAGAAGATGAGAGGACACAAAAACAAGCCAGATGAGAATCACTGCAAGGAAAATAAGAAAGAAGGGAGAAAGGGCACAATCCTGCAGAAAATGGGCGAAGAGAACAAAAGTGCAAGCCACTCTGGTCTCTGTCTTCCTTTCACCCAGGAATGGGACCATCACAAGCATACGCACCTGAGAGTGTTTTGGTACTAAAAAAATCATAGCAGTCAGGTGGGGAGTAACAGGATACGGTGCACCTCTCCTTCCCACTGTGAGTTAGCAGGAAAAACAGGCCATCACTCCATAGGATGGGACGCTGACCTTGTGGAGACAACCCCAAGTCCAGCCTGGCACCCCTGCCACGCTCACTCTCAGGACCAGTCTGGGAGAGTGCACAGGAGCTTGGTCAACAGTTCCACTTCTGACACTTACCGGCCATGAGCCTGGAGAAGCTGTGCCATTTCTTTGACTCATTTTATTTAAATGAAAATGGCAGACAACTCATGAAGTAGTTCTGAGGATAAAAAAAAAATATATTAAAAATATTAAAAAGTATTGCATTATAGTCCAGTGTAAAATTAGGACTTAAAATTTAGTTTCCCTCTCTCCCTGTCTTTGTCTTCTTCCCTGTTCTCCTTCCCTGGATCTGGTGTTAAAGCTCCATCTAGATATTTGATACTATTGCTTGTGGTGATACTATTATTTTTTGTTACTATTATTGTTTTTGGTGATGGTGTATGCAGTTTTCTTCATTCTGCTTTTTCAGAAAACTGTTGTCCTGAATTCTAAGAACCATCCATCTCTCTCCTGAGGACCTCACCTGGAGAGTATTCCTCCATCAAACTCCCTGCCCTGTATCCTGTAGCGTCTGTATCCCGTATGGGCAGGAATGATCAGGGCACTGGTGGCCATCTCACCACTGAAAATCCTAGTCCTTGCCGGGAGGTACCCATGATTGAAGGGGGCTAGCTTCTCTCCAGCTTTTTCCACTCCTCCTGGAGTCCTGGGACAACCTCTTGGTTTTAATACACTATTTTGTCCTATATATTTTTTGTGCATGTTGGGAAGATTGGCCCTGAGCTAACATCTGTGCCAATCTTCCTCTATTTTGTATATAGGACGCTGTCTCAGCATGGCCTTACGAGCAGTCTGTAGGTCCACACCCAGGATCCGAACCTGCAAACCCCAGGATGCTGAAGCGGAGCACGCAAACTTAACTGCTGCAATGCCAGGCCAGCCCCTATTTTGTCCTATTCTTAAATGTAATTTATTAGAGTTAGACTAAACATAAGAAAAAAAATCAAAGGTAATATCCCCATAGAGTAAGATTTAATTTAGTTTTGTGTTTGTTGGCGGTCGGTGTTCTCGCTAAACAGTCTGCATGTCTAGAGCTCAGGTTCAATCTCATTGCTAAGTGACTATTGGTAAGACCATCTTTTCTGAGCAACCCAGTCTGAGATGGCATTCCTCCCTAGATGCCTGGATCAGGCAATGGACTTAGAAGATCTGGAAAGGCCTCCTTCTGTCAACTCAGAAACACTATTTCTTTTTCCAGCCCAGCTGAACACTCTCATCTCTCCACTCTAATGATAAGCCCTATTAAGGCCTGAGCTTTCATCTGCCTGGGTGGTATCAGGAGTTGGGGGACATGTAGCCTTAGTCCCTGAGTTTGGGTGGCATGTGGCTGTGAGACTCTGCTGAAGGGAAGAGGTTTTATAAAACAGACAATGATGACAATAAAGATAAAAATATAAAAACAAGTTGTATAGGGCATCTACTCTGCTGTGCATAGTGCTGGGGTTTCCGGAGAGATGACGTCTAATTCTCATAATAACCTTGCTAGTTAGGGACCATTATCCCATTTCTTAGCTAAGGAAAGAGGCCCAGGTGGCTGACTATCTTACCCTGGGTCACACACCACACAGCTGGTGAGAAGCAGAACTGAGATTTCCATTTTGTGTTCTCTCTCTCTCAATTAAAATATTTTGCGTCGCGTTTTTCTTTTCATCACACATTAAGTACCTGTCAGGTCCCCAAGAGAAGGGGGAGAGAGGAAAAGACAAAGGCAAGCATGAGAGTGGACATTCACTAGTCTTGCTGGGACTGTCCACTCCCGTGGCAATGAGAGGGAGACCTGAAGGAGAGGATGCTCAGCTCAGCCATCTGCTAAGACATCCTCCTGCCTCCCAACTTGTAGGGCAGAAGTTTGACCTTGCGTCTGTATGCACTATCCATATCCACCATGTCTCTAAAGATACTCTATGGCCCTCCTCATGGAGCACTTTCCTGTCCATTCCAGACCTCGCCTGGTGAAAGCCACATGGTAGGAGTGGAAGACAGGAAGATGGGGATTCCGACCCCTTCTTTTACTCTCTCCACTATTCCTGCTCTAAAAAGTTAGATGTACTAAGTTTACAGCTGTCATCACTGCTCTGCTCATTTTTTAAAAATGCCAATGAGGGTGACAAGACCTTTTTTTCCCCTCTACCTATGCTTTTGCCTTCCTCAGCATGCCCCCAAATCCTGGCCAAGACTAGAAAGATCCTCAGCTGCCACCTCACTGTAACAGGATTTGGAATTATCTCACACAGCCTAGACGTAAGATCCAGGGCACAGTATTATTGAGATGCCTATGCTCTCCTCCCTCAAAATTGTTTGTCCATCCATCCATTCATTGATTCATTCAACAAATATTCATTGAGTGATAAAGTGATTGGAAATCCAGGCTCTGAAATCAGATTGGCTGAGTATGTAGTCTAGCCCTGCCACTTTATAAACTATGTAAACCTTGCATAAGTTACGAAAGCTCTTTAGGCTTTATTTACTTCTTCTGTAAAATGGGGTTAACAATGGGTAAGTGTTGTTAGGATTAAACGCACGTCTAGCACTTAGCACTATGGTGCAGCCCATATTTAGTGATATTAGAGATGTGTTGAGCTTTGGGGAAGGCGTGTGTGTACATTTGTATGTGTGTATGACTCTCAGGGAAGCGGGGAGAAACTGGAATTCCTATGTGGCTTCACCTATGTATGGCTCCTCGTATCTATTGATACGGACTTGAGCAGGTCCTCTAGTTTCTCTGAGCCTCGGTTCCCTCATTTCATGGGATAAGACATCAATAAGTATGTAAAAGATTCAAAACCATTCTTGAATCAGTGTAATCCTCAATGAAATGCTGTCTTGCCCTCTTTGCCTCTTGTCTTCCTCATCCATCAGGGCTATAGATCCAGGACCTGTACAAGGATTTTCAAGAAGCCGTTAGGAATCCTTTCAACTACAGCCAGGAACATCGGCCAACGGGGACAATGTGTGAGAGGGAGGGGATGCATAGTCATAAGACATTCATTGACTTTACTGAGAAAAATGAGCTCAGGAAAACCAAATGTTGGCCACTTTTCCCTTCTGACATCTCATCTTTTTCTCAGGTTAAGCTAAGCCGGTAGCCAGGCTTTGGCCAGGAGCAGGCCCTCCGCTGCCATAACCAGCTCTAGAGAAATGAGAAAACCAACCAGATGAGGCAGCTTGAGTGACTCTCATGCTGGCTTCACCCTGCGAGGGGGTGGAACTGAGGCCCTCTGTCCCCTCCAGATGTCACCCAGGAAGCTAAAAATTAAAGACACGGCTTTAAGTCTAAATGAGTCCATTGTAGAAAGTTTTCCAAAGGCCCAAGGGATCCATTTGATATTTTAAATAAACTTTTAAATTTTGGAATATCTGTAGATTTGTAGAAATGTCTCAAAGCTAATGCGGAGTTCCTGTATATCTTTCATCCAACTTAACTTAATGTTAACATCGTACATAACCATGGTACATTTGTCAGAACCAAAAAACCCAACCTTGGTTAATCACTAATAACTAAACTCCAGACTCCATTTGGATTTCACCAGTTTTTCCACTATTGTCATCTTTCGTTCCAGAATCCAATCCAGGATACCACATTGCATTTAGCCTATCTGAGTTTTAATATGTCAGTATTTATCTTTTGATCTAGAGAGTTCCATGTCTACTAAAAAAGTCTGGAATTTGAGCTCTGACTTTAACAGCTTCCCTTCTAGAACAGTCTATCCCTTGCATCTTCATCTAGGCCATATCCCAAGGTTGTGGTCAGGATGCTCAGATTCTACTTGATGCCCTTATGAGAAATTGTTTTGACTTTTTGCTCCCCAACTATGTGGTTAACTGGTGAATTCTCTTGCTGAGAAATGCATTGATTATGTGCCAGGCAGCATGCTAAGGGCTTGTACACATTATCTAATTTAATTTTCATAACATCCCTTTGAAGTTGCTACTATTATTATTACTATTTTCCAGATAAAAAGACTGGGTTCCAGAGAGGTTTAAAACTTGCCCAGGTTAAGACATTTAGTAAGTGGTAGGACCAGGATTTGAACCACGTCTTCTATCTTTGAAGAAAAATTTGCTTTCTCTGATGTTTCCATTTTAAGGCCTCTGCCCTAGGGCTCCTCAGTTTCTCTTCTGTGTACCTGGTAGAATGGTTCACAAGGCTGGGGTATGATACCCTCAGTCAGAATAAGCTCAGGATTAAATGCTTCAGAGCCTCAAGAGGAAGATATCAGTGGCTCCAGCTGATGAATCTAAAATAGCCAATAAATCCTGGAGTGGTCCAGGATGCTGGGTACAAGAGCTTATCTGCATGATCCGTCTCCCTCCACATACGCGCATCTACAAAAGCCTGGCATTTTACCACCTGAATACCCAGAGTGCCATGAACGCATTTCCCCCGGTGCTGGTAGGTGTTTCTTTGGGAAGAGAAGACCATAAACAATATGCCAAGGGGAGATCAGAATCAGGTGCAGAAAATCAGCCGTGAGCACAGAGGGCTTGCTCTGAGTGTAGGACAAGGAGGATTCAAGGAAGGACCAGGGAAATTGTGCACTTGGGACCAAGACTCATTTCATCAATTTTGGATACAGAATGTGTGTGTGTGTGTGTGTTCGTGTGTGTGTGTAGCCATGAGCAAATCCAGTTCAAAGAGACAGAGGCAGGATAGATACAAACATGGAGTTTCAGACACTGGCAGGCACAAATCAATTCATCCACTTATTCATTCATCCATTCACAGAAGAAGCATTTATTAAGGACTTTCGATGCGCCAGGCCCTGTGCCAACACAGATTTCTGGTCTTGGTCTCTTTTCAAAACTTCAATTTTTTAAACCCTCCATGAGTGCAGCTATGTGCAAAGCTCAGGAAACTCAACATCTTTCTGGAAAATAACATCTATTTTTTTCATTTCTGTTAAAGGAAAGGAGAAGCTAGTTTCTAAGAGACAGAAAGTATCAGAGAAATCGGTTCAGAGCACTTTGCAGGGAAGTCTCACTTCTAGTAGCAAGAAGAAAACACGGCCCTGTTGTCCTTTAGGGACCCAGAATTCCTTAAGGTAAAGCAAATACCAGGGCTTGGGAACCATTTGAGGTTTTCATCATTGCATTCTCTCTTCCCTCCTGTGTATATCAGTAACTAAGCTGAAAATGAGAAATGCACATCTAAGTGTCAGGACAAAGTGAGGTGTATGGAGGGAATGCCCTTGGCATCTGCTGAGTGGGCCCATGGTGAACATTGTCAGGAAGATACAGAACAGGTGCGCTCAGCTGTGCATGGATGACCACCAGTAAAAGAGACAGTGCTAGGAACAAAAAAGGACTGAACTATGGGACCCTCAACAGGAAGGACACATATTCTCTTAGGAAATATCCACTGCAGCAGTTGAGAAGGGAATAGAGTCACCTGAGAAAGCCAGAGTGCTGAAAAGCATGCAAAACACAGTATCCGCACTGTTCCTTATATCCTCCACAAACAAAATACGTGCCAACAAGTCCATTGGCGTGTGGATTGTGTACAGAGATGAGCGCCTCAAACTGCTTCCTAGGAAGGCCAGTTGAGGAGGCTGCAAAATTTGAGAATTTTTCTATCACCTGGAAGTCAGGTATGACTTGAAGGAAGGTGAGAAGAAGAAAGATGATCAGAGCGAAGAAGGAGATCCTATGTGGTGGAGTCTGCTGTTGGTTCAGGATGACGTGCCACAGGGCGCACACTGGGAAGATTTAGATGTATTTGGAATTTTCTGCCTGGCTCTGTGAGATGGGGTGATATTAAGGAGAAAATTGTTCATTTAGATGTCAGCAAATGTTTCCCTCCCAGGAAGAGAAATTCAAGCAGGGGCTGGTATCCACGGGAAGTGGTTTATGCCCTGTAATTTGTGTAAAAAATAAAAATAGGCATAGGACAGAGAAGCAGGGATGAACATGTGAGGGTTGACCTGTATTTGCCTTTGTCTGCTGGGTCGTGGTAAGCCTGGGAGGAGACAGCATGGATTCAGTTGGGCTCTGGGTTCAGGGGGTTGGATTGACTGCTCAGTGATGCTGGGATCCATGACCCCAGCACCTTTATTGATCAGGAGAATTCACAAGGAAATTGACCTGATATGACTTTTCTTTCTTGATGATCCTGGCCATTCTTTGACCAAATTCTCTGTGGCTAGACTTGGCCCTGCTGGGTTCAGCACTGGCATATGACCAGTAAGCTGGTCAACAGACAGAACTAGCCAGAGGGTATAGCACAAGGCAGCATCTGCAGAGGTTCATATGTGTGTTGTTTCTCACCACTCCAGCAACTATGCCAGACTTCTCTGATCCACCACGGCACTCTTTCTATTAAGCCCAGGCCTAACCTCATGATCTCTATTAAGACAAAGCTCAAGAGAGACACTATGTGTCATTCATAGTAGGCCTTAAAGATGAAATCTGCTAGCCGTCTTGGAGACAGAGGCAGAGATGGAGAATGGGAAACTACCATGCAATACAGGGCATTCATTCATTGGTCTCTTTATTGATTAGTTCAGAAAATATTTACTAAGAATCTATGATAAACTGGGCTTCCTGCTAGACACCAGGCACTACAAAGATAAACAAAGCTTTATCTCTGTTGTAAATGATTCATTGTTGTGGGAAGAGAAAGAGAAAGAAAAAATGGATCGTTTCAAGTAGGATTTCAAACAGGTGCATATGACCACCACTACATGGGGGGATCACAGAAGGCTTCATAGTGGTGGTGATATTTGAGCTTGGTCATGAATGAGCAAAAGAATGAACGAATAGGAGGATGGACAAATAGTATAGTTTGTGCAGTTGGCAGTCTACAGGAGAGATATTTGAAGATACTACTTTTTTTGAACAGTTCATGGGCTATGTTTGGTCAAATTAGACCTTTTTTTCATTCTTATGGTAGCCAGACTGAAGGATAAACACAAGTGACAACCTACTGAGGAAGGAGAGAAAGATCCAGAAAAAGAGAAGAAAGGAAGAGAACTTCTTTTATGAAAGCCTCATAAAAAGGTCAAGAGAGGAGTTAATTCAAAGTTGCCCTCCAATGGACAAACTAGGAAAGGAGGAATATTATTTTCCACACTAGGAAGAGGTGCTGAGGAGGACATCTATTGACTTTTTCCTCCCAGTGTCCATCTACTCTTCTCACAGAAATCCTACCATGATTGTGTTCTGGGGAACTGCATCTTCTGCACTCAAAGCCCGTATGCTTTGAGGGCTCCAACTCCGATTTTAGGATGCAAGATGTGACCTAGGCCGGAGTCAATCAGAACATTGAATTTAGTTATGTCTTTCTTTTTCATCCAATCTAACAATCTCAGCCTTTTAATTGAAGGGTATAAATCATTTACATTTATAGTGCTTATTAATATGCTTCAGTTTAAATTTACTGTCTTGCTCTTTGTTTCCTGTCATATCTCATTGTTCTATTTTTATTTTTTCTGCTTTCTTTTGAGGTAACTGAGTACTGTGTACGATTCCACTTTGTTTCCTTTAGGTATTAACTACAAATCTATTTTTATTATTTTATTTCTGTGGTAGTTTTAGGATTTATAGTACACATCCTTAACTTATCACAATCTACTTTCAAGTGATATTATACGCTTCACGTGTATTACAAGAACTTTAACATAGTTTACCTGATTCCTCTAGGTCTTTGTGCTATTGTTATGTTTTACTTTTATTTAAATTACAAACCATGCACTGGATGGTTATTATTTTGTTTTAAAGTTAATTGTATTTTAAGGACTTAAATAATAAGAATAAAATCTTATATTTTTACCCATATAGTTAGTTTCTTGTGCTATTTATTTCTTTGTTTAAATCATGTGTGATAGGCAAAATAATGGCCCCTGAAAGATGTCCATATCCTCAGAATCAGTAAATATGTGGCAGAAAGGACTCTGCAGATGCAATTAAGGTTGATGACCTTGAGATGAGAACATTATCTTGGATTGTTCAGATGGACCCATCCTAATCACATGAGCCCCTGTAAGTTAAGAACCTTCCTGGCTGAATTCAGAGGCTGAGGTCAGAAGGAGATATGACCATAAAAGAATGGTGAGAGGGTTGTAACATTATTGGCTTAAACGTGGAAGAGGTGGTCATGAACCAAGTGATGTGGGTGACCTCTAGAAGCTGGAAAAGTCAAGGAAACAGATTCTCCTCTTGAGGCTCCAAAAAGGCACACAGTTCTGCTGACATCTTGATTCTAGTCTAGTGAGACCCATTTCAGACTTCTGATCTACAGAAGTGAAGTTAACAAATTTGTGTTGCTTTGAGCCACTAAATTTGTGGTAATTTTTTACAGCAGCAATAGAAAAGTGATATATCACATATTATCAGTGAAGATGATATCAGCCCCAAGTGGATAAAATTGGTTCTTGGAAGGCAAAAAATATCACTTTTAATGTAGAAAGCACAAGTATACATGCAGTATATAAACAGATTCAGTGTATCTTGGCATTAAAATTTTATGAGGTAGCAATTAGGAAAAAGAATCTAAAAAGACTTCTGAGGCGGATGATAATGAAAAACAGTTGAGAAACACTGGTTTCAATGCATATTTCCATCTGGGATCACTTTTCTTCTGCCTAAAGTATTTCTTTTATCATTTCTTGTACTGTAACTTTCCCATTTTTGGGTGATAAGTTCTTTCAGTGTTGGTATGTCTGAGAAAACCTTTATTTTGCCTTTGTGTTTGAAAGATATTTTTGCTGGGTATAGAATTCTGACACTCCACTTGGGTGTACATTAGGTCCCTTGAAATTGTCCTGCAGATCACTAATCCTCTTTTCATTTGTTAAGAATTTTTATCTGTCCATTTTGTTTTGCATCATTTCTATTCCTATATCTTCAAGTCTACTAATATTTTTAGTTATGTCTAATTTGCAGACATTGTAGAGTTTTCTCTCAAACATTTTTGATTTGGTTTATATTTATATCTTATCTGTCTCTATTTAATTCTTTTAAACATATGAAATAGAGTCATAAGAATTTTTAATGTCGTTGTCTGCCAATTCTAACATCTGTGTCGGTTCTGGTAAATTTCAGTTGATTGACTTTTCTCCTCATTTTATTTTTTGTTTGCATGCCCAGTAATTCTTAACTGAATGTCAGACATTGTGAAGTTCAATATGTTGGGTGTTTGATATGTGTGTATTCAGATAGCTAGATAGATGATAGATAAATAGGTAGATCCATCTAGCTTTTGAATCTTGCTTTTAAAATTTGCTAGGTGAGACCAGAGCAGTGTTTATTGTAGGGTTAATTTTCTCTCATTACTGAAGCAAGACCTTATATTGAGAAGAAAATTGAGGACCTCCTCAAGAGCAACAAGAAAGAATGTTGCAATTTATCAGGTATATTACGGACAAAAGAAGGGAGTGATAGAACATGTGCTCATTATTTGTAATCCGTATTATAGAAATTAACATAATGAAGAACAAAGAATGAAGTATTTGACAACAATAGACACCTTGAAATTTCCCCCAAGAAGTTGGGATACTCCAACTAGGACAGCAGTGAAGATAACTAAGATCATAATCCACATTTTAAAGAAAGTAAGGTAGAATGAAGTTAAGTGACTTGTTTCAGGTCAATCAGATTTAATTGCAAGAACCAAGGTTTGAATCACATTCAGACTGATGCTATCCCTACTTCTTAAATTATCTATTTAGTAAGAGAGATGGTAGCAAAATGACAGACAATTAATGGAATATTTGGTGCCTTACAGGAGTTTTTCACTATCCCCCAACCACATTATGTGGGTTGCTTCTTCATCTACCCATTCTAGGTTAGGACAGGACCTGGAAAAGGGAGGCTGAGAAGGTGAGGGATCAGCAATGTGTGTGTTTGAGGGGTAGGCTGGGACTTATAAAAGATAAATAGTTGAAGAAGTAGAGGAGATGCCTAGCCACAATTTTAAAAGGCACATCTGGGTTCAACAGGGAGAAATGCCCTGAAGGATTATCAATATTTGCTTTGAGCATGGTCAAAGGGAGGTGAGGGAGTGTAAATAAAGGCCATTATGCCAACAACTTAGTCCTCTTTTCCAAAGATCATGACTAAGACCTTGGTGGGATGAAATCCTGCCAGACATATTTGTCTTTTGTTTGCTCAAAATCTAGAACCTCCCATACAAAACCAATTCTCCTCCTCTCTGAGTGTTCTTAGTGGGATTGTCAATTCAGTCTCTCCACTCCTTGCAGTTGTTATTAGTCCATGGGATGGGCACACAACCACAGACCAATCAGAACTCTTTCCCGGAGCAGATACACAGATGCAGAGAAATAGGGGACCATCTCCCTCTAGATTAAGGTCAAACCAAGGCAGGACATAGGATCTTCCAGCAAGAATGGAGCATCTCCACATTCAAACTATGAACATCACCATCTCACTTTTTATAGGGATACCTCTTAAGAGCTCTCAAATTTGAGAGTCAACTGGGCAAATGTGATTGTGGACAGTATCCCCTCCACCCACCTTGCCCCAGACCCTCCCTATACCACACCCTCCATCAGAGCACATCAAATCAGAGACAATTTAGTGTAGCTACTAAGAGTTATGGGAACATTTGTTTTCAAGTTCTGTGATCTTTGATACGTTTGCTTACTTAAAAAATTTAAAAACTCTTGTTTTTTAAGCATCTATTATATTCCAGGGACTATTTTAGACACTAGTAATAAAGTGATGAACAAGACAGTTCCAGCTCTCATGAACTTCTGTCGTGGTTAGATAGGCAGAAGACAAATAACAAATGTGTTAATTCAACAGTTATGTAACAACCCTCTGCCTTAGTTTCCTCCTTCATCTGTGAAATGGAGGCAGTGACGACACACAGTTTGTGTTGTAAGAGTCAGATGTCCCAGGATAGAATCGACGGAAGCGATCTCAGCTTGCTCATCATTGTTTACCAATGTTCCCTGTGTATCTTCTCCGGGGAAAGGCTGGCTTCTAGAAGTTCAGCTCAGTGAGGCTCCAGGTCTCAACAAGCCTGAGTCGAAGGAGTTCTGCAAGGGAGTGGCCAAGGACAGAGCACCCTTTCTATGCTTGAAACAAGAACCCCAAGCCAAGAAGACCTGGTCATGGTCTTCCAGGATGCTTGGGAAGTCCTCATTCATTTCTTACTCTCATATAGGAAAATGCAAGAGAGATCCTGGGCCCCAGCCTTTTCCATTCAGCCCCAGCTCCTTTGCTGGCACTGCCCTCCCATGTCCCTTACCTCGAGGGCCTGGGAGCATTGTCTGCACTCCCCAGCGGGGTCTAGATGAGCCTCCAGGTTCAGACATTACTATCCCTGCTTTTCTGGTTTTCATTTCCTTTTCTTGTCTGCTAGGCTTTTGAAATACATATTGCAGCCACTTGTTGCCCTGTTTTCGGAGTTGCCTTGAACTGTTGCCAGGGGCTGTTGCCAGAGGAGCTAATGACTAAGTCACTCTCCTTTCAGCCTCTGGCAGGACTGGGAATTCACTTGGGGCTGGGGGTGGGTAGCAAAGGCCCAGCCATCCTGAACCAATCAGGAAACCACAATAAAAGTGCCGACCAGAGAGTCAGTCACTCACCCTCAAAGCCCAGCGCTGAGCTCAGCTTGGAGGTGACGACCAGGCTGGGGATGCTCTGGATTGCTCCTGTGAACCACATCAGAGGCAGAGACTTGGGTAGAAAGGCAGGCTCATCAGAGCAGTCTTGGAGGGATCCCAGGATCAGCAGGGAAGAGATACCCACTGTGTTTCTGACCAAGGAAAGTCCATAGAAGATCAGAGAAACAACAGGATGTGAGAGAGAGCAGGCAAACCCAGGTGAAGTAGATTACAAATGATAATAATAAAGTAGCTAATACCCAGGAAAACTTACTTTATGTCAGGCCTTATCCTAAACATTTTAAAAGTACTACCTCATTCAATTTTTCCAATAATCCTATCTAGTAGGATCTCTTATTATTCCCACTTGCAGAAGAGGAAACTGAGGCATAGATAGATTTTAGTTGGTGGTAGCCTAACACTTCCCCACTGATCTTGTCTTATCTGGACAACTACAACATCCCCCTCATTGGTCATCTGATGTCTAAATGCTTTTCCTGGGTAGTTCATTGGTTCAGAAGCATCCAGCGCTTGTCCTGAGTTTTATCATCAACTACATGAGGCTGGAAGTGGATCCTTCCCCGGTCCAGCCTCTAGATGAGAGCTCAACTCCGGCCTGCACTTTCGATTGTAGTTTGAGACATCATGAAGCCAAGAGCCCATCCAAGCTGTGCCCAGATTCCTGAGCCCCAGAAGCTGTGAGGTAATAAATGTGTGTGTTTTTTTAAGTCGCTAAATTTGTGGTCATTTGTCACAAAGCAATAGATAATGAATACAGGGAGGTCCAGCACACAATGCCACTTTGGAAGGATTGGGACTGAATGAAAGATAGAACTAAGGGAAAGGTGGGAGTAAGGAGGGGACATTCCAGGCTGGGTAAATAGGTGAGCAGTGGCTCTACTGGAAGGTTCATGAAAGAGAGTTCCAGACAGACCTGGAGAGGTCCCAGAGAGCTGATTAGGGAAGGCCTTAGAGGAGTTTGTCCATCCCATAAGGCAAGAAGAGAGGAAAATGGTGGCGGATGCAGAGGAATTAGGAGATAGTGAGGGAAATACACCTCCATCAACATTCAGAAGGAGACAAAGGGAAGACGATGCATTCACATCCAGACAACATTGATCTTTTTACGAAAGAAAGTGCTCAGGTTATCTGCTGAAAATGAGTGAGGAAGAGGGCTTCCCAGAGTAGCAACACTATCGATAACAATAAGTAATCAACAGCTTTACACGGACCATCTCACTTAGGACTCCCTACTTCTTTATGAGAGGTTTTATTTGTATCTATATTTTACAGATGAGGATTAAAATGTTCAGAGAGATTATTTCCTAAATTGTCACTCAGTTCAGAGGTGGCAGAATTGGGAAACAAACCCAGGTCCTAGTGTCACAGTGTCACAAAGATGTTCTGAAAGCTTGTTCGGCAGACGCCATGGGGAATGTGTGCTCTCTGCAAGAGTTTTGCTGTTCTGTGTCAAAAGCGCTTTGGAGACTGTTGTAGAAGGCATGCTGGGTCTAGCCTCAGAGGAGGAGAGTGGGTGTCAAGGTAGAAGCAGGCAGAAGAAGAAAGACTCTTTTGTTGAAAGCACATGAAGTGAACTAGTGTAGTCAAGGGAAATCTTTCAGGAGGCAGGAGACACCTGATGTGCAAAGGTCGTAGCTACTAAGCTTCCCAGGGCCCTCAAAGACAGCTCAGTAGAGAGGATGGTAATGATGGGGGCTGGAGGATTGTTTCCAAATATAAGGCATGTCATGCAGTAAGATGGTGAATGAGGATATGTAGGCAAGGGATCTGAGAAACCTGTCCAGTTCACTCCAGTGAACAACGTAAATGTTAGCAGATTGAACGAATCTTTGTGACTTCTGGACAAAGCGCTGCCAGCTCTGAAATAAGAGCCTCCATTTGTGCTTCCATCTTTATGGGCCAAATGATTGACACCAAATTTTCAGGAAGAATTTAGGCTTCAAGTTCATAGTTACTTCTGGCAGTTCAACGGAAACAGCAGTCCCAAGCAAAAAGTTATGACAGCAAAATGATTCAAGGATTTGCAGATCTGGGATAGGCGTCTGCCAGAAAGGATGAAAGCTTTTTTTTTTTTTTTAACTTTAAGCAGAAGAGTGATTACGTGCTCACCTTGCCTTACGAGTCACGGGCAGATAGAGCATGATTCTGGGGTCCTGAGAACCAGCTCTTATGCAATACTGAGAGAATCTCTAAGAAGGCAGCAAGGACGCTTCTTCTGTTTTTCCCTTCTCAATGCCTATCTGTGTGTTTGGCACCTCATTGGTGCTTTATGAAAGTATGTTGAATGGATGAATGAGTGTGGGCAGGTTGTCCATATTCCTTGGCTCAGTCCCCTTGCAGTCTCTTTAAGGTAAACAAACATTGTAAAGAACACTCCGAATTAGACAGCGCACATACGTTTCAGAGACAGAGGGTCTGAGAAGTCCACCCTCCACACACACTCGCTCCTGTCTCCCGGCTTCACTCCCCACGTGCGGGGAAAACCAACCTCCTGTCTTTCTCCCCCCTCTCAGAAGAGGGAGGCCAGCTCTAACGGCCTTGGCCCCCGTTTGCTTGTATAATTAATGTGGGATTTTTCCTCCTCTAGTAAAAAATGACCTTGTCAAACCAGAGACGACAAAATCTCGGTTACTGAGGGATTGTGGGCTCCCTGCTGGGATGGCATCCTGGGCCCTGCAAAGAAAAATCTAATAAAATCGGTGTCAGGGGCTCCCTGGGTGCCAGATCCCCTGCTGCCTGACCCCACGATCCCAATTTATTAGCCAAACCCAAGAAAGCAGACAAACCTCACTGGCTCCAGACAGGAGACTTCCAAGCGGGAGCCAATGTGGGGGCTGGGGCTAAGTTTCAGCAAAAATGACAAGGGACATGACAGGAGGTGCCAGCCCGACCAGGGAGTCTGGGGAAGCCCTATTCAGAGCATCTCGCTGCCTTGACAGGGCCGATTTTAACTTGGCAGAGGAATGTGCTAGAATGGCCCCTTGGGAAAGGAAGCTGCTTTTTTCTCTTCGCCCTGTTATTAGCTGGGCCATGGACTGCATGCCTTGCATTAGCCATGTTCCTGGGAGTCAGCAGGCATCAGGAGACGAACAGCCAAGGAATAATATTTGCACGGGGAGTTTCCGTTTTGTAACTTGAGCACTTCTTCATGTACCAGAGAGTTTGAAATGCACTGTCACTATTTACCCTTCCCCACAACCAAAACTCCCTCTGATGGGAAGTGCTGCTTAGCATCGTACTCCAGCTTCAGCCCTTATTAGCTGAATGATCCTGGGCCAGTTACTTGACTTCTTCACCTATAAAATAGGATAACAGTACCACTGTCATAAGCTTGCTTGGGAGGATTACAATACAGAAAGCAGAATTGACCCACAAAAACAATAGTGTGTCTGTATACCAGCAAAAACCAACTGGATGAAAAAAAAAGAAAGAAGAGTGTATTCCAAACAGCCATGAGAATTCTGAAGAGTCTAGAGAATTTGCTTAACAGACAATACACAAACCTATGGAGAAAATCAAACTCTACCAAAGGATATGAAAGATGGTCTGATGATTTGAGAAATATTCCACGCCTATGAAAGAGATGTCTTAATATTGTAAAGCTATCAATTATCCTCAAATTAAACTATGAATTCAATGCAGCCACAATAACAATTCCAGCTGGACACTTTTAAGGATCTAAAAATGAGAAAAATGCATAGAAATGTATATGGATATATAAATGTCCATCTATAGCTAAGAAAATTTTGGAAAAGAAGAGCAAAGAGGAGAGATTTGCTATACCAAATATTAAAATATATTACAAGGCCATAGAAATAAAAACAATATGGTAGTGGCCCCCAAAATGGATGCATACATTGGTGGAATGGAAGAGCAAGCTCTCCAGCAGATATGTGCATATCTGAGCAGCTGATACAGGATAAAGATGACAAGAGGAATCAACGGATAAAGTTTTATCCATCAGTTTTGACTGATGGTGCTGGAAAACCTGACTCACTGTATGGATTACAGTGGAAATCCCTTCGCTACAAATAAAAGGGTCTCCAGATGGAGCAAAGACCAAAATACAAAAAGTAAAACTAAGAGGAATCAAAGAAAATACTATTCTTGGGACCTAAGAATGTGGACAGATTTCTTAAACAAGTCGCAAAACACACAAATCGTACGCCAACAAAATTAACAATTCCTGATTATAAAACACCACAGACATGGTTAACAGTTAACAGGTTAGGAGAAATTACTTGAAAATTACTTGCAAGTTTTAAAACTGAAAAAGGACTAATATCTAGAATACATAAGAAACTCCCATAAGTCATCAAGAAATAGAGAATAAAGGCGAAAGGCATGAGCAGCCAACACACAGAAGAGGCAGTGCTAATGACCAATAAATACGTAAAGGGATCCTGAAGCTCATTAGTAAACAGAGAAAGATGAATGAAAAAAAGCAGTAAGATATTACTTTGATTCATCATATTGACGAAATGAAGATAGTTGGGTGATGTTGGAAGGGATGTGGGTAAACACCTTTTGTTCCAATGAACTATTGTTAAGAGAATAGACTGATGCAGCCATTTGGAATAAAACCCTACAAATTCTTAGTCTGGTGTTGTTTCAGTATAGTCTATGATGCTGCAATCTCACTCTTGTTTATAGAGCATATTTGAGAGAAATGTGCACAAGTCTGTAAAGGGAAATACAGGTGTTCATCATTGCCTTGTTTGAAGCCGGGCTTGTCAAATTATGGCCTGTGGGCCAAATCTGGCCTCACTCATTTATTTATGTTCTATCTGTGGCTGCTTTTATGCTACAATGGTAGAGTTGAACGCTTGCAACTAAGACATTAGGGCTCACAAAGCCAAAAATATTTACTATCTGGATCCTTACAGAAAAAATTTTCCAACCCCTAGTTTAAAGCATCAGAGAATTACTATAGGCAACCTAGGAGTCCCCTCACTGAGGGAAAAGTTAAGGAATATACAATGGACATGTACTATGGAATACTATGTGGCTCTTAGAAGCCATAAATTGTGTGAGGTGTATACTTAGAAAAAAAGATCTTAGAAATGATGCTGAATATAAGAAAGGAAGAAACAGAACCAAGTTTACATTACTATGACTTTTATGAAATTAAAAATACCTACCTGAAAACAACACTATACATTTTGCAAATATATACACAAGATCAAGGTATCACATCAAAGGCATTATGATTGCTAAAACGAGGAGTGGGAACACGTGAACAAAACACACCAGGACCTGACCTTTGCCTGACGATGATACAGGTATGCTGTGAAATGGGAAGCGTGATTTGTTCATGGCCCTCTGCCTAAGAGCCAGGAAAATAAATGTGGAAAGTGCTTAGTACAATGTACACACATTGTGAATTTTCAGAAAGTATTTCATGGTCATTGTCATCATCATCATCATCATCATTTTATTGTTAATATCTTGAAGTGAAATCCTAACCACGGAGCTAAAATCAATAAATAAGAGCATGCTTAAGACAACCCTGTTTCATCAGAGAGCCCAGAATAAATGGACAGACAGTAACCCTCTTTAGAGGAACCCTTAGAGGTCGAAGGAATCTAATTTATGGCTAAAAACCATGGATTGACAGGGAGGGAAAAAGGGCTTGTTTACTACGGTAGTCATTGTTTCTGTTCCCCAACTATTCCTGGCTCTTTGCCTTTCAGACTACATGTCCTTGTCTTCCTTTTGGTTACTTGGAGTGACGTGACTAGTTCTGGCTGAGGAGTTGCTACTGTAAGTGGCGTGTGCCACCTTTGGGCCAGAGTATTAATTGTTCTTTCCAGACCCTATATGGGTCTCTTTCCCACTGGCTACAGTGGCTAGCTGCATTTGAGATGGTGGGTGCTCCATTAGTCTCTGGAGGGCTACTGTGATTAAAGCCCCTCAAAGTCCCAAAACGGATATGTTGACTGAAGCCACTGAGATTTTGGGGTTGTTTGTTACTCCAGCATAGGCCAGCCTATCCTGGCTAATATACCTTCCAAATCCTCAACACTTGTGTTGAGGTACCCACAGAGATCTGGACACGTAGAACTGGAAAGACTCAGAGGCTATGTAATCCACTCGCCCCCGAGATGGATTGAATGGGTGGATGTCTAGAATAGGGAGACCCAATCCCAGTGAAGAAGAGCCCACATCCCCCACAAAAGCTCCTACCATTTTATCTCACCTCTTTTCATTACTGACATTCTTCTGTTTGCAGTCAAATTCTGCCTCCTTGCCACTTCTACCCATTTGTATTAGTTCTGCCCTCATCCTTTCTTCACACAGTCCTTCAGATAGGGGAGTAAAACAGGCAGAACAATGGTCCTGCAAAGATGTCCCCATCCTAATCCTCAGAACCTATGAATTTGTTGCTTTGCATGACAAAAAGGATTTTGCAGATATGATTATGTTAAAGATCTTGAGAGGGAAGATTCTCCTGGATTATCTAAATGGGTCCAATGCAATCACAAGGGTCCTGATGAGAGGCAGGCAGGAGGACCAGAGTCAGAGAAGGAGATGTGATAGTGATGCTTGAACCAAGGAGCCCAGCAGCCTCGGGAAGCTGGAAAAGACAAGGGCTGGATTTTCCCCGAGAGCCCGAGAAGAAGCGTGCCCCTGCCAACACTTTGATTTTAGCCCTGAAAGACCTTTTCAGCCTTCTGAACTCCAGCATTCTGAGATAGAACTGTGTGTTGTTTTAAGCCACGGAATTTATGGTAATTTGTCACAGCAGAAATAGGAAACTAATAGAGTGAGATTAGTTATCATATTTCTTTGCTTTATCTGTTTCCAAACTAATTGCTTTTCTGCTACACCTGGCTTCATTTCTAGCATGTTTCCTGTGACTTTAAAAACTTGGTTTCACTATCCAGTTTACAATAAATTGGACTCCTAGAACTTCGGCTTCTTTTTTATTCTGGTTGTGATTGAACAAAGGCAACGTAAGGCACAATCAGCCCTACCTGGAGGGGTCTGCAGACAGAGCAGCAGGGACTCGCTAAGCAGGTCACTGCATTCGGAGAGTACACAGACTCTAAATCCTCTTCATAGTTGGTGCCGTTGGTGCCATTTAGTTCATCTCCCCCGTCCCATAGTTGTTCAGTTGATTTTTTTGGAATTAAATATCAATTTGACCAATTCCATCAGATTATCAGGTGTGAACTTGTGAACTCATCATTAGTTGTGTAACTTGGCCAAAACTAACTACATTGACAGCCAGCCCTGGTAGTCTAGTGGTTAAGATTTGGCACTCTAACCACCATAGCCTGGGTTCATGTTCCAATCAGGGAACCACACCATCCATCTGTTGGTTGTTATACTGTGGTGGCTGTATGTTGCTGTGATGCTGAAAGCTATGCCACCAGTGTTTCAAATACCAGCAGGGTCACCCATGGTGGACACGTTTCAGGGGAGCTTCCAGACTAAGACAGACTAGGAAGAAGGACCTGGCCGCCCACTTCTGAAAAACTTAGGCATAGAAACCCTAAGAATAGCAGCAGAGCATTGTCTGATAGAGCGCTGGAAGGTGGGAGGGTGGCGCAGAAAGATCAGCAGGGCTCAGCTCTGTTGCACACAAGGTCACTAGGAGTCGGAATTGACTTGATGGCATGGACAACAAAACTACATTTAATAGTCTTTGTTGCACCTTTAATGAGAAATCAAGAGTTTGATAAAACTTATCAGATTTGAGAAATGGAACGGCCTTCCCTCTCAGAGTTGACAGCCAAATCATATTAATATCTAATTTTTCTTTATTGATTGGTATGTTCCAGGCCCTTTGCTAAGAACCAAACTAGTTATTGCCTTGCTTAATTCTCAAAACAGCTGTATGAAGACGGGGATAGTATTACTACTGTTTCATAGTGGAGAAAATGGCATTAAGGAATGGGTAAGCAACTTGCCCAATTTTCACAGCTAGTGAATAAGGGAGCTGGGCTTACACCCAGGCAGTCTGACTCTGCAGACGACGCCTGGAGTCCGTGCTGCAGTATCACCCGTGAAGACATCTCTATGACCCTCACTGGCCTCTGGCTTGGATTTGTCCGATTCTGGGTCCAAAGGAATGTGTGGACACTGTCCTTGGAAATGAAAGGACTTGTCAGCTCATTTGTGATGGATCACATTTCTTAGAATAAGCACAAAATAAATATTTTCCATTTGCTGAGTGATTTTATCAAGCCTCTCTGGGTTGGACTCTGGAGGGGAGAGAGGAAACAGGTTTCATGGTTAAAAGCCTGAGAAATATCTCTCAGGCAGTCATGGGTGAGGGGTTAGTAATGGGTGACTTCGGGCCCTATTCACAGTCACCCGGCACAGGAAGCTCTGGGTGGTTTGGCCCAAACTCTTAACAACAAGCTCCTCATTTGTCCTCCTGAGTTGATGGTTCGGTGGAGAATTTGTTGGAGGGAATTTGTTCCAGGAGAGACCCAGCCGCATCTGACAGGAAAGGGAGAAAGAGAGACAGAAGCACAAATCTCTGGCCTTCTGCCTCTTTCTTGGGAATCTGTTCTCATCAGCCTGGAAGTGTGGAAATGAGTAACTAGTGAGTTTCGAAGTCTGGATGAGTATCATAGCTCTGGGCAGACATGTGGGGCCCCCTGAAGAGAGTACTGTCCCTTTTGATGGAAACCATTCATATCCAATATTAAAAACTTACATTAGCCATTAAGCACATGAAAAATGCTCAGCATCATTAGTCACCAGGGAAATGCAGATCAAAACACAGTGAGATACCACCTCACTTCTATTGGGTTGGCTATAAACAGAGACAGACAGTAACAAGTGATGGTGAGAATGTGAAAAAATTAGAACATTTATACACTGCTGGTGGGAATGTAAAATGGTGCAGCTGCTTTGGAAAAGAGTCTGTAGGTTCCAGAAAATGTTAAACATGGATTTGCCATGTGACTCAGCAATCCTTTTCCTAGGAATATACCCGAGAGAATTGAAAGGAGTACGTTAGTGTTGTCTGTTGGGAAGTCTCAACCATCTTGATAATCAGTATCCCTTGTAACCCCCTACTCTCCCTGGCCCCTGAAGGCACTTGAATTCGTGACTGACTCTCCCAATCAGAGAGAAGAATTTTGCAGCCATCACAGAGGGAAGAGGAGACATCGACCAAAACAAACACATGCATAATTGGCAGCTATCAGAGATGTGGCACAGTCCTGAAGAGAGAGTCAAAAGTCACGAGAGAGGAATGGCAGGTGAAATGTGGGGAAATAGATTTCAGGGAGCAATAGTGGAGGCAAAAGGAAAACAAATGTTTCCAGCATAAAAGAGAGAAGAATACAACCCTCTGGGCCCAATTGGTGGAAGAGAGCCATGAGTTCCAGAACAGCATAGTATGAAGACTCACACTCTTGGGTCTTGGGACTTGATCCCTGGGACTTCTGAAGGCTTTTGGCTCTTTGGAGGCCCTTAAAAAGTGGCAATTCTCTTTCAAAGGTTTTCTCTGTTTGCAATTATTACCTTCAAATAGAATGTTTCTAGTCAGCCCAAGAGTCAGTTCAAGCAATTCGTCAGACAGGTCTGCGTGGGTCTAAACTTTATTCACAGACAGGGCTAAAATTCTGTCCCATGGGAATGCTGGGTCCCATACTCATGAACTTGAAAGTATCAACAAAGAGACGGTGGGTGTGCTCTAATTCCACATACTGATGTATCTGGCTGATAGAATTTTTTCTAACTGTTTTATTCCTCTAAGCTTTTGTTCTCTTTGATCAATCTCCTCTCAAAACCAAAGGCAACTAGTATTCCACACTTGTTTATCCTTCCTGACTACTTAATAGTATTCCTGAGATTTACTACTGAACGTTGCCTATTTGTGTGTGGTGTATGAGTTTTAAATTTATATCGGTCTGATGGATTTGAACCTGTGTCTTCTGTAGTTTCTATTTACAGCGCATTTTCTCTGTGTCTGCCCCCATTCCATTTCCTGTCTTCTCTGGGGATGTTCTAGCTAGTTTTAGGTTTTGTGTTTGTGTTTGTTTTCCTACTTAGTTAGAAGTTATATATTGCCTATTATTTGAGTAAAGTTTTTAACATGCGTAATTATCTTAATGAAGTCTCAAGTTAGACAACTTGTCTATCTCCTTTCTTAGCATCAGGAGGACGTCTGAAATTCTTTAACTTGGGTCTTTTCACCCTCCATCTTCTTTGTTACTGGTTTCTGGTATTTCAATTTCCCCCTATTATCAGCTAATCCCTAAACAAGGCACTGTTATTATAATTATTGCATTTTTAAGCATTGTTTTAAAGATTTATCGTTATGGGTACCATTTTCTCTCTTAACATTGCTCCTTGTATTCGACTTCTTTCTTCTTGAATCCATTTCCATTTTTCTGAAGCATATCCTGGTAGAAGGAAGAAACAATATATGATTCATGCTAAACACATCACATCATCATCTCCTGTAATTGTATTAACAATTCCACAGAATGTGGATTATTATCCCCATTTTACAGATGAGAAAAGAAAGGCATGGAAAAGAAAGTGACACATTTATCCCAAACCACAGAACTGGTACATTTTTGGTGCAACTAGATGTTCTGTTCAAATACGTCAAACAAACAACATGCTTATAGTCAAATAGAAATATCTTGGGCTAATCAAGAAGCAATTAGGGGGTTGTGGAGTTCTTGAATGTGGATCATGGTGCTTAAAAATCAAATGATTCATACAAGAAGCTTACAAACCATTCATTAACCCTGAAAAACTGCTTCAACAGTGAATTTTCCAAGCCTGAGGGGTAGATTTGGCCCATAATCAATCTGGAGCAGGGAAAGGTGCTGTGATGGGGGCAGGAAATGGTGTCACAATGGCCTGCTTGGCTTTACCCTTTCTAAGTACCTGAACCTTCGAGTTTAAGAAAAAAACGTTTAAAAATCTTTTAAAATTATTAGCTGCATAGTTTTTTTCCCTAAGATTTTATCTTTTAGAGAAGTTTTAGGTTTACGACAAAACTGAGAGGAAGGTATAGAGATTTCCCATATAGCCCCTGCCCCCACACATGCATAGCCTCCCCCATAATCAATATCACTCACCAGAATGGTACATCTTTTACCGAGGATGAACCTGCATTGACACATCATGATCACTCAACGTCTGTAGTTTACCTTAGGGTCCACTCAGTGTGGTATGTCCCATGGGTTTGGACAAATATGTAGTGACATATACCCATCATTACAATATCATACGCAGTATTTTCACTGCCCTAAAAATCCTCTGGGCTCTGCCTAATCATCTCTCTCCCTCTACTACTGCACAGGTTTTTAAGTTTTTCAAAACATATCTGAGTCAGAGCCTGGGCAAAACATGCTACACCAAAGCTCCTTCAAGGCAGATACATGATGGTTGGTGACGCTTGTGAAAGTAACATTATGACATTAGTAAAGAATTTGTCATCATCCGTTGTTGCCTCTGGTGATGTTTGTGGTTGTTCGTGACTCGAAGCCCTTTGAGGGTGATAAAAATTATAATTTAAAAATTCACCCAAGGTTAATGCTAAGCAAGCAGTTCATAAACAAAGCAACACCAATTGTTAGACACGCAACACCCAAGATAATGCACTCAATCTGTCCGTGGAATCTGCACTTCACAAACATGAGATTCACTTTCACAATTACAGCTAGATCATTAAAACCGTAGCCTGTTGGCGGTGACGCATTTTGCAGCTCAAAATCTCTTTACAACAAAACTCGCGGTCATTAGAATGGTGACAATGTGCTGAAACACCCACATCCACCCTCCCTTGGCACCCTGTTCTTTCTGGCTTGCACTTCAGCAAGTTGACATCCTGGTTTTATGGGCAATTTTAGTAGACTGGCAACTCTGGTGACCACCTACCCTCAGGTGAGCTCGAACAGAGATTTTCTTCCCCCAAATGAAACACGTCTTATCTGTTTCAAGTGACTTATGTGCAGAAGATTCAATGTCCAGGGGTTCCTGCTACCCACAGGCCCTTGGGTGGTGTGAGAATACCAGAGTCAGGAGGATTGCCATCACAGAAGCGCCAAACCACACTGTGGTTCTGATGCTGGCTAGCTGTGTGACCTTGGTTACATGGCTCAATCTGTCTCTATTTTGGTTTACTCATCCATAAAACGGAATTGTGATGTCTACCCCATGAGACTGTTAAGAAGATTCAAGGAAGGCAAGTGAAGCTCCTACTGAATGATCAGAAAATGTTAATTATCACCAGTTTATAGTAGCTAAATTAGCTAGAAATTGAGGTCAGCATAGGACGGGTCAATGTCAACACAAGGTCAGGGCAAATGGGCAGATCCTTTCAATACCAGAGATTCTGTCACTTGAGTTTCTTTGAACACAATCAACTTACTCTCATAGTACTATTACTGTACTACCATTGCTACTAGTGATGCTTGATGATTTTAATAATTCTAAAAATCACACGAAAAGGAAATAACCAACTGGTTGCACTAGTAAAATGCATCCAAAGTTAGAAGTAACTGTGTTCACTTGCTCATCCAATTTCACCCCTCCATAGTTTGACTCTAAACTATTTGTTGTACCTCATCTTCTTGACTTTACAGATATATCCATGTCTTCATTTATATCTATATTTACATATCTCATATACATTTTCAAATGTACATTTTGCCAGGAATACGCAATACAGATGAGCTATCGTTGCTCATCTGGCAACATCATGAACATCTTAACCTATTAGTGTACACAGCTCTTCCTCATTATTGCTAATGATCGCCCCCTAGTCTTATCTCAGTAATCTGAGGTTTCACCTGGCAAGTTTTATTCTCTGTGGCTTAATTACATTTGTACAGTGGTTACAAGAAAGTTGCAAATGAAATCAGCCTAAAAAAAATCTAGTTCTTGAATTAAATGTGTTCGTCAGCTTCTCTAATGGGAGAAAATTCAGCTGTTTTATGTGGCTCAGTTTCTTGGTGCCCACGCATCTGCTCCTTCTTGATGGATTCGTGCTTCGGTCTGCTGGGCCAGCGTGGGCATTGCCTCCTGGACTTGGGAATGACCTCTGTGACTGTAGCCTCCGAAGTGCAAGCCCAAAGAGGCTAAAACTTCAGGCTTCCCATATTCAGAGCTTTGTGAGAACTCCGTGGGGCAGGGCTTAAACTTCTCCTCTGTAAACCCCAAGGTCCTATAACAATTGACTACATGTTCCAGAGTTTCCAAAACTTGCGTAAGTTCAAAAACTCAGTCTCAGTTTCCCTTTGTTTTACTTGAACTTGACAGACCCTGAAAATATGGACTTAGTTGGAGAATATGAACTTAGTATGCATTATGGCTAACTCCTACTGAGGATTCTAGAGAAAGAAGAGAATACGCATACCAAAGTGAATATATGTTGTCTTTGTAAACAGACGAAGAAGACCAGCCAGAGGATCCATAACATGGGTGACTCATGAGGCAATAAGGAGGAGGAAGAACAGAAGAAAGAAAATGAGAAAAGGAATGGCTCCTTCTAGAGTGCCGTGCTGTCCAATATGATGGCATAGTTGCATGTGGCTAGTAAGCACTTGAAATGTTACTAGTCTGAATTGAAATGTGCTGTAAGTGTAAAAAAAATGTGCTGTAAGATTTCAAAGATTTAGTATGAGAAAAGGAATGTCAAATATATCAATAATTTTTATATTGATATCGTATTGACAAGGTCGCATTTTGCATATATTGGGGTAAATAAACTATATTATTAAAATTAATTTCACCCACTACGTTTCACTTTTTAAATGTGACTACTATAGCATTTCAAAGTACATATGCGGCTTACACGCTATTTCTATTGGACAGTGCTGCCCTACAGCTTTCTCTCATGAATAGATGAGGATAATTTCCTATTTATTGTATCTAAATAACATCTTGAGCAGCATGAGAACAGTTTATACATTGTTTAAATATGCCTACTAAAATATCAATTTCCCAAAAAGCTTTTCTCACACAGCCCTGAGGTAAATCTAAGTCCCGCCCCTGCCACACATTCGCAAATTGTGAATTAGTGGATTCTACATGAAAGTGGGCTTGCCACATAGAGCACACGAGATAAAAGGAAATTAATGTGACCCATCTGTAAGATTAAGTTTGATTTAGAAAACCAAGGATTAATATGATTAGCCTCCCTCTCTAAACGGAGAAAGTGGACAATCAGAGTCAAGACAATCGAAGTGGATTTAACATGTCACTCCGAGAGGTCTCAGATTTTGATGGAAATGGGGCTGTTGTTACTGTTCTGGCACCTGTAAGTGCGTACAGGTGGTATGGGTTTTCCATCATAGATGCTTCCTTCACACCCATGAGACAGTTCACTGAGGAGGGGCTGGCGGAGCTCTCTCCACTCACAGCTGCAGGAGCACAGAGACTGTGTCCAGGTGATAGGATTGCGTGGGTCAGGCTTGATTAAGTAGCCTGCCCCTGTGCTCCCCATCTCCCCAGTCCATTGAGAACCTCTGTCAGAGGACACTGTCTTTGCCCATCTGTGGCATCTTGTGCTGGTTCTGTGAGTTCCTTTCATGTCTACACCTCTCTGCAAGTAGCAGTGACCAAGAAGCCCGGCTGCGCAGTGTTTGGGGAGGAAAACGCTCGGCTCAATGACATCCACAGCCTGCTGCCAATTGCTAAATTGCAGCACCATGGGTCAAGACCGAGGATACCCGTTACAGTAAAACCTCTTCACAAGAGAAGCCACGCCAAAGACACAGCTCTCTGTTAGCAACCATTACCAGAGGCAAGGCAATAGTGTTGGTGGAGGGGAGAGTTCTAGGACCCCAAAGATGGGGTGGTATTGCACCCCCTTATCTTTAAATGCCCAAGAAAGTAATGTGAAATGTTCCAGAAAACATAAACATCATGGCCCTAGAAGTCAGAGACAGAGTTTGGGAAAGGACAGCGCAGCACGTACTCCAGCAAGACAGTGTGGCGAGTCTTAAGAGGAGTGGAACAGTGCTCAAGCAAGGAAGGGAAGGTGGAGATGGCAGGCAGTGACACTGACAATAATGTTGACAGCCACCATACTTTGCATCAGACACTGTCAGTGCTTTAGACGTATGGGCTTCTGTATGCTTTAGAACCACCCTGCCGTTCTCTCCATTTGATAGACAAGGGAGCTGTGGCTCTGGGTGGTTGAGTTACCCAGTATCACACAGCCAGTACACAGGTAGACCCGGGATGCAAACACAAGCCTGTCTAATTTCAAAGCCTCTGAATTTTCCACTCTGCCAAGAGGCAAAGTCATGAAGATATTCTGTTCTCTTATTCTTCACAAGGTTGAGAATTTTGTGAAAGTTTTCCACGTAATTACTATAAATCGCTTTTGGCTTGAGGCAATTTCAATTTGAGACAATTTTGTCCTCCTTCTCCAGGGGACATTTGGCCATGTCTGGAGACATTTTTGATTGGCATCACTGGGGTTCAGGGTGCTACCAGCATTGAGTGAGTGGAGGCCGGGGAGCTGCTAAACATCCTATGATGGATAGGACAGGCCCTACACGAAAGAGAATTAGCCAGTCCCCGATATCAATAGCACTGAGTTTGAGAAACTCTGCTATAGAGGAAAGACATGGCTACCCATATAATCACCTGCCTCGTCCTGTCCCACTCAGGCCACTTTACAGCTCAGTTGGCCATTTACTCATTCAACATATATTTACTAAGCACCAACTAAGCAGCCAAGACCATGTTAGGTTCTGTGTACGTACATTATTAAAACACCAAATGATTTGGGGCCGGCCTGGTGGTGTAGTGGTTAAGTTTGCATGCTCTGCTTCAGCAGCCCAGGGTTTGGGGCTGGACCTACACATTGCTCATCAAGCCATGCTGCAGTGGCATCCCACATACAAAATAGAGGAAGATTGGCACAGATGTTAGCTTAGCAACAATCTTCCTCACTCAAAAAGGGGAAGATTGGCAATAGATGTCAGCCCAGGGCCAATCTTCCTCACCAAAAACAAAACAAAAACAAAACAAAAACCAAAACAAGTGATTTGATTTGATTCAATATTTGTCAAAAGTATAGTTGAAACCCATAAGCCACACATTTAAGTGATGTGGAATTGGGGGACTTTCTGTGAAGAGGTAGTTAACACCCAAATATTTTTGAGAATACAATACCTTGGGTTAGCCTTTAAATGTTTTAAGAAAGACAAAGAAGAGTATTAAAGAATGTTTATGTATCAGTTGCCAAATTTGTATTTGAAGCTAAATCCACATTTATTCTGTATCTTGTCACTGTAATGTTACATTTTTTTGACCAAATAAATTTGGTAAAAAGTACAAAGAGCTTTCCTAAAACATTGAGGGATTTGTTTTAAATGTATCTACTAAGAATATTGACCTGTAATCTTCAGATTTATGTTGGTGTTGGAGTATTTGTTGCAGAGAATTACATTGTTCACTTGTAATTTAAATACTGTCTGTCATAAGAGTTGTGATGTGTTTGCCTATCTTGTATTTATTAACCTGTTGACTAAGACTTCACTAAGTTGGGGAAGAACAGTGATATTAAACTAGGAACATTTTCAAAGGTCTTCTTCCTCACATTAATTTATACAAGCGAAAATACCTCAAAGTTTGGTAAGATGGCTCACAATCTTCCACAGCACTGGGAGGTCAATGGTTAGAAGAAATTAGATGTGGTTCCCAGCCGTGGGAGCTCACTGTCTGACGAGGAAGACAAAAGTCAAAGAAATAATCACACAAAGGACTGAAACTACAACCGTCATAGCTGCCACCACAAAGAGATCCAGAGCACAATGAGTCGACAGAATTAGGAGTGTGGCCTTGTCTAGGGGGCCGGGGAAAGCGTCTCTGAGGAAGTGGCGTGTGAGCTGAGCACTCACCATAGCAGGCAGTAGTTAGTCCAGGCAGAGGGAACAGTCTCCTGGGGTCAGGAGAGAGTTTGGGGGGCAGTGTGCCTGGAGCGAAGGGAGTGCGGATGACCAAGCGTAGTGTGCAGTGGAGTTGGAAGGGCAGGCAGGGGCTGCACAGTATGGATCCAGGCAGACCATGTTACCCAGCTTATGGTTTCATCTTGAGATCAGTGTGGAATAACTAAAATGTCGGAATCAGAAGGGCAGAGTGAGATGTGTGCATTTTGAGAAGCTAGCTCACTGGGTGGTGAATGGATCAGAGTGAAGGCAAAGAGACAATCTGGAAGACAACCGTGTCAACCATGATAGAGAGACGATGATCGGGACTAGGATAATGGCAATGGAAATGGAGAAGAGTAGGGAAAGTCGAGAAAGGGAGGTAAAATCCACAGGGCTTTGCATATAACAGACGGGCTGTGATGGAGGCAGATGAGAAAGGAGAAGGAAGTGTACAGGAGCATATCGTAGACTTGGGGGTTTCTGTCTCATACACCGAGGACAGCAGAAACTATGACTGATGATTCAGTAGAATTTTCACGAGGCACCTGCACTGTCTCCTGTGAGAGAGAAAGGGGGTGAGACCCAGCTCCCTAAAATGGTCCACATTATTGCCAGGTGCTTGATACTGCCTTTAATCCAGAGGAGGACAGCCATCAGCTGTGAAACAGGAGGGGTGGTCTGGGACATCTGAATATTTAACTCAAGGAATTCAAGCCCTGCCAACTCCTAATCACAGTGCAAACCTTTATGCCCCCATCTTCTTCTGTGCCAATAATGCCATTTGAAATGGGAAGGAGAAAGTTACCGAAAGGCAAAATTCCCTCAGTGAGCACACTGGGCAATCCTTGCTGGGCTGTCTGCTTCGGCTGTTAATTTGCACAGGAACAGCTTCTGGGTTGATTCTGTGATGGGTCTGTTGCCAAGATCAGCCATTTAAAGCTTAGTTGCATTTCTGCTTTCTGCACATGACATATCGCAGGGCCAAGAAAGAGTGAATAGGTGCAGAAACTGGAGCCCAAAGTGGAAGGAGACGGGACGACTGCCAAAGGCCAAGGAAGAGCTGGGATGACTAGAGGAGAGTTGAGAAGCAGGAGTCCTGCTTGATGGAGGCGAGGTCTCTGCTTGAGCCCAGGCAAAGAGCAGCCACTCTCCAGGGGGCAGCAGCATGAGTCTCTCAAAGGACCTTGGAGTCTGACCTGAGTTCCAATCCCAGCTCTGAAGCTGTAAGCTTTAAGATAAGTCACTGCACCCTTCTGAACCTCAGTTTCTTTTGAAAAATGTAAATCATAACCAAGTCGACCTTGGGTGGCGATGAGGATGAAGTGATTTTGCCATAGGTGTTGGGAAACCCTTTGCTTGACTCACGGTCTGTTTGGCAAACATCTAGTTTTAAGGCATGAAAGGGTCCCTTTGACTTCCAGGCCCTTTTTCATTCCTTCCACTCTCCTGCACTCAAAACTCTATGGGTCCCTAAACATCCACAGTCTTGGGATCAGTGCATTAGCTGATTTAGTAAGTTTCTCTATTGACCAAAGGCCAAGTTGCTGAGGTAGACATTTAGATGAACCTTCCTGTGTAACACACATTCATCTTTCTGAATCAGCTGGGTGAGGTAATGGGGTGTCAGTCACATGCACACTGAGTTGTTAGGGGATTTTTAAACTACATCACTCCACTTGTTATTATTTCATCTGTTAAAATTAGGTTTTTGTCTGAAATTGCTTAGTGACAGTATGCCTGGACTTTCTTCCAAAAGCCATAAAGATGGCCTCTCAAATTTAGAAAATGCTGAAATTGTTGGAAAGTTTTATTAAGCTGTTTAGAATTTAAAACAGCAGCTTACAGCAAAGCAGTTAAGAAATAAACAGCGTCTCAGGGTGTTTTCCAGTTCCTCATGAAGCAATAACTCAAAATCTTGTCACATTTGGAAAAGGAGATTGATCAAGTGTCTAAACATCCTAAGTGTCTTTAAGGAGAACGCTTCTCCCTCTGGAACAGTGAATCTGATATTAACAACATGGTTGCTTGGTGAGTTACATCACAGCGTCTCAGACCTGGGAAAATACTTTACAAGTCAACCCTCAGACTTTTTCCCAAGTCAACAAAAATTCCCTTTATCTTATAAGCAAAGGGTAAAGTTTTCCTTATAAAAATTGTACAAGCTAATTGCATCCATTGCAGGCAAACTCTAGTCTGTATTTCCAGTCCTCACTTCTGTCTTTATCTGTCCTGCCCAGGTATCTGAAGAGACAGTCACTCTCTCATTTGAGAAGATCTTCCCTTCTTTCTGACTCGATTAGGTTCTCTCTTCTCCCAAAGCTTATCTTTCTTATAATCTCCTCTGTGAGAATCTTTCCCCACCTTTGGTTAAAGCACACATTGACCTGCACTGAATATTCTCACAACAGTGTCCATCCTTTTCCCAATTTAGTATGTTTTCCCTTGAATGAGTTCTTCAGTGTGAGGTCATAATTTGGAGGGCTTCAGGGGGACAATCAATTCCTGCCATTGACACCACAGTGCTGTAAGGTACTGAAAAGATTGTTAAAGCATCCTCACTTTATGGATGACATAACCAAGGTTGAGAGATGGGACACCATTTATCCAAGAGCATGTGGTTAAATAGTAGCATAACTCAAGCCCAAACCGGACCTCCTGACTCTTGGTCCAGCCTTTCCTCGACTATGATGATATGTCAGCAACTCTGTAATTGACCACTATTTGCAGAAGAACGTGGCCCCTGGTTCATAATAGACATTCAATGAACTTGTATTGAGTGAACAAATGGATCTTGAATGAGTAAACAAGAATATTTTCTTAGGAATTTCATTTTAAGTAAAACATTCATGCCATGTCATGATCACCAGCCCATGGTCATATATGAATGTTTGTGGAAGTTCTCAGTGATGAAGACGAGAGTCTCATCCTGGAACTGTCTAAAACCAGGTCAGTGAGAATCAGGAGGCACCTGATTCGGTTTTCATTCCAAATCTTATTTGCCAGGTAATCTAGGTCATGAATTCAGAAATTAATTAGTTTACTAACTCAGTCAAAGTCAATGATTCTGGAAAAGGTAAAACAGTATTATTGGATTGAAGATAAGAAGATACATCATAAATTCTCTTGCACTCAGTGGCTCAAGCTTGCCAGGGGCTTCCTGTTCCTGTCCAGGTACTATCATCTTGGGAAGCCTTCTTCGTCAGTTCTGAAAATGGCTTTCCTCCTTTGGCTTCTGAGCATCCACCGCTTACCCTGGTAATCACGGGTACCGATATTCCCTTACCTCGGTCCACTCAGCAGAAGTGCTTGGAAACACTTTCCTTTACATAGGCACATGCTTCAATACCTAGCAAGTACCTGCTTCTCTCTTCCTAGAGAACAGTGGGCACGTTTCTGGATTTGTTAGAACAGAGATAACTGAGGCTGAGGACTCGCCCATGGAAATCTGACCCTGTGGAGTACTTCAAAACTATTAACAGAGGGGGATTCTTTTTTTTTTTTTTTTTGAGGAAGATTAGCCCTGAGCTAACTGCTGCTAATCCTCCTCTTTTTGCCAAGGAAGACTGGCCCTGAGCTAACATCCACGCCCATGTTCCTCTACTTTATATATGGGATGCCTACGACAGCATGGCTTTTGCCAAGTGGTGCCATGTCTGCACCCAGGATCCGAACCAGCGAACCCGGGGCTTCAGAGAAGCAGAACGTGCAAACTTAACCGCTGCACTACTGGGTTGGCCCCAGAGGGGAATTCTTAAAAATACTTGGATCTTTGTTATCAAAGACAGATATGCTCAGTGTTACTGTAACTTGGGTATCAAATAAAATGGTTTAATTGGTGTTCACAGTCTGGAGGAGGCAAGGATGTTACTGGATGGATGAATGGATGGACTGTTGGATAGAGTGATCTAGGACCCAAAGCCTTTCTTTTTTATCAACACCGATGAACTGATTTGACTTTTCAGAATGATGAGCCTGAATATTTTCCTTAAAGGCTAGAAAGGCAATGGCTTTGCCTAACTCAAACTTAATGTCTTTTTAGAAAATATCTATTTTCTTTTACTTCTAGAAACTATAACCCATCCCCTGTGCCCTTATAACACTCTGTACTTTGCAGAACTGTGTTTATCTATTTATGGTCACCTGCCCATCTGTCCCCACGAGGCTGTGAGGTCCTTGACGGCAGAGATTGTGTCTTCTTTTTTAAAGATTTTATTCTTTTCCTTTTTCTCCCCAAAGCCCCCCGGTACATAGTTGTGTATTCTTCGTTGTGGGTCCTTCTAGTTGTGGCATGTGGGACACTGCCTCAGCGTGGTTTGATGAGCAGTGCCTTGTCTGCGCCCAGGATTCGAACCAACGAAACACTGGGCTGCCTGCAGCAGAGCGCGCGAAACCACTCGGCCACGGGGCCAGCCCCTGTGTCTTCTTTTTTAAACTTTCTATTTTTATTATTTTCACTTTTTATTTTTAAATAATTTCAGACTTACATAAAAGTTTTAAAAAGTGTACAATTTCTATATGACCTTCACCTAGATTCTCTGCAAAAGTTAAAAATTTACTATATTTGCTTTTATAATTCTATCATTTATCCATCTATCTACCTACCTATCTACCTATCTACATATCTATCTATCTACACACACACATATTTTATACCGAAATGTTTGAATGAAGGTTGTATACATGATACCCCTTCACCTCTAAATACTTCTGTGAATTTCCTAAGATCAAAGGCATTTTCTTACCTAGTTCAATTATCAAAATCACGAAATCGTCATTGATTCAATACTATGATCTAATTTGCAGGCCTTCTTCAAGGTTCACTAGCTGTTCCACTAAAAGCAGGGACTGGTCCAGGATCTAATCTGAGATCACACTTGCATTTAGCTGTCATTTCCCTTTAATCTGTCGTGTTCCTTTGTTCTCCTTTAACTTGGAACGGTTCCTTAGCTTTCCTTTGTCTTTCATAATCTTGACACATTAGAATAGTACAGGTTAGCTGTTTACTAGAATGTCCCTTAATTTGGGTTTGTCTGAGGTTTCCTCATAATTAGATTCAGGCTATGCAATTTTGGCAGGAAAACCTCAGAAGTGACGTTGTGTCCTTCTCAGTTGATCTGTCTCATGTTTTTCCTGTGATGTTTTCTTTAATTGCTTCATTTAAGTGGCGTCTGCCAGGTTTTTCCACTGTAAAGTTACTATTATTCTTTTTGTAATTAATTAGTATCTTGTGGAAGTATGTAAATCATCTTGTTTCTCATAGTACTTTTACCTACTAATTTTAGCATCCATTAATGACCCTTGCCTGAAACAATTATTACTGTGGTGGTCGTCACGAGGTGATTTTCTAATTCTATCTTTCCTTTTTATTTCTTATTTGGAATTCTGGCATGTCTTTTCTCTTCGTGTCCTCTTTGCCTAGTTCAGTCTGGTCCAAAGAAGGCATTATTCTGTGTGAGGTCTTTTAGCTAGTTACTTACTTGGTATTATCATTAAAACATTTGCAGCAAGCACATTGTTTTAAAGAAGAAATTCTGCAGACATAATAGAACATGCTGTTCAGTAAATTTTAAGTGGATTGTCATTTAAGTGGGTCTTTAAAAAATTAGCATGGATAAAGGCATTTTGCAAAAGTTGTCAGAATAAGCAAACTGGTCCAAGACCCCTTTCATGAGCTGAGTAAATGTATCTGGATGATACCTGCCAGCCTCTGCTCTCTCCAGCAGGAGGATGTTGGATCTCTCAGGGGTAGAGGACTGAGTCACACCAGCTACCATCTTTTGCTTGTGGGCGAGTAAATTATCCAGATGAAACTTGATGAAATGATGACACAATTGAGGAAGAGAGAGCAATCTTCATAGACATTCCTGCTTACTCTCTCTGCTTTTTAACTTCCTGCTTTTTGGTTTCTCCCTGATCCATATGTGATAGAGTTGATCTATCTGCTGTCCCTATTGTCTTTTGACAGACATATTGTCATATTTAGTCATACATGGTGGAGTCACAAGATGGGTTAATAAAGTCATTATATAGATGATGTAACTAACGCCCCAGGGTCCCACAAACACCTTCTTCCGCACCCTCCCTCTCTTCTCTCAAGTTCCTTGAACAGTGTTTCGTTGTCCTAAACTTGACCCTAGCTGCTGACCAGATTCTCCCATGACTCAGCCAAAACGCTGCCCAAGCCTCTACCTTCACCCCCTCGGGGTTTGCATCTGGGCAAGTGGCTCTTGTTCCTGGCTAGCCTCTGATCTTTCTTCCTGGAATCCTCTACTGCCACATCTGTCAGTTTGAGGTCTCTAATCCCATCTGGCTTCTCTCCTGGGCCACTGGCCGTCTCCCAAGGACAGCCAGAACTCTCAAGTTAATAATCTAGGGTCACGTTGCTTCCCTGTCTATCCAGACTTAATAGACGAAAAAAAATCCATTTCCTTTTTGGTTCTTCAAAAGAGGTTAGAATTTCTCAAAAAGAATTTCCACTGAGAAACAAGAATAAAATAGAGACCAAAAGGTTAAACAAGTAAATAGCTTAACAAGACCCCAAGGATCATAGCAAATTTAATTTTGAGTGCAGGTTATATTAAGCGTTCCAAGGTAAAATACAGGGGCCCACAGTACCGATGACTACACCAGGCAGCATTTTTATCTTCTGGGGAAAGCCTTTGGTGGGGGATGTCTTTTTGAATTATTGAGTGCTTTTTGGTCCCACCTTATAGGAAAGGGACCAAAGTATAGTCCTACAATCTCACAAGATATCCAACTCAACAAAAGACAAGGATATGCCTATGGTGGTAACATACAAATCTCCTGAAGCTTATACAAATTCTAGAAAAGAGTAGGTGCCCCAGTGAACATGCCCTTGAATTTTATCAGAACATCCTCCACAAACCTTTGGTTTTCGCCAAATTTCAAATACTTAGGCACCAGAATGATAGCTTCCAAATTGGAGGATTGGAAAATACAGTTATATGCAAATGGGCAACTTCCCATTAGCATTAGAAACTTATGCTTGTCACAGCAACCCAGTATCCATATAGCCTGTGTCTACCCAAGATAGTCTTTTCTAAAGGGTTGGAAGGACTCAGGGTATGTTATAGTTCACTGTGCATAAAACCCTAAGACCTGAGATCGGCAAAGAGTTGAGAGAAGACAAGGGAAATATGGAAGCAGGGCAATATGGCGGATCGTTGTCTCTGATAAGCTTACAAATGATCACATCATTTTCCATGAAAGAAATCAAGCCTTTAATTATCGTCTGATTTCCAAATTCAATGTGCGTTTTCTCTTATGTTCAAACAAAAATGTGGAGTCATCAATTAGACTTACCAACACTGAGACCTTGGGAAAGTTGTTCAGTGGCTGATGAGTTTCTTCATCTACAAAATGGGAGCACAACTTATATAATATTGTTATGAAGATTAAGTGAAAAAGAAAGAACCTTGCATAGGACCAGCCTGAAATAACTTGGAAGTGGTTTCATCCCCATCTCCAGATAACAGCCAGCCCAGCTGACATGTTGACTTCAACATTGTGAAATGCTCAGCAGGGTCCACCTGGACTTCCAAACTCCCAGAGCTGTGGGATGAAATGAGTCTTGTTTTAAGCCAATAAAGCTTGTGGTAACTTGTTATGCACCAATAGAAAATTAATACATATTCCTTCCTTCCTGCTTCTTGCATTAATAAACATTTATTCCTGGCATAGTATTTACTGGGTACTGCTTCAGAAACCCTACAAAATAGGGGCATTTAATTCACAAAACACTGCTAAGAAGTAAGTTTTAATCTCTGTTTTCACAAGGATGAGCACAGGGTTACAGAATTTTGGAAACTGCCCAGTCTCTAAACCAAATGCTTCTGCAACCCATGTTATCTCCATCTTCCCCTCTTCCATACAGGATTTTGATTTTCCTCTGCCCACACGGTCAAGTGGGGCAGAAGAATCTGGGGCCAGGGGAGGAGAGAGGAACATTATTTCCGAGGTTGCCATGGAGATTGCACAAAGTGGAAACCACCATCGTGAGTCGGGAGCAGCACTTGGAGACTTCTGAAAAAACTTCGATTATTGTCCAGCTTGCTTTCTTCATCTTCCTCTCAATTCCTCGAACGGTATTTGGCACAGTCGGTCGGAAATCCTGGTTCTGCTTTGGAGGACACGAGAAGGGATTATGATAATGATAACAACTAATATTTAATAAATATTTATTCTGCTCCAGGCATGAATTAATCTTCAAATATACCCTCTGCCTTGCCCAGGGGACGGCCATACCAAGTCATCTTGGAACTTGAGACAGAAGGACACATGCGTGCCCTGGATTTAATAGAAGCAAATACATCAGCAATATTTTCAAAATTTACTTCACTGCTTATCTCATTTTCAATGGAGACAGTGTCATGTTGACAACTTCGCTTCACCAACTGACAATCTTAAACAATTTTTAATTAACTTAAGCTGAAGTCAAATGATCATAAATTATATTTTGGTATAAATAAAAGGCTTAAACCGAAAATAATGTCAGTTTTAATACACTTATGTTTCAATTTTCAGTATTTTCCAAAGTACTTTAATGTTCTGCCAAAAAAAATTAGCCACTAATAAAATAGATAAAAACATGTGTAAAGGAACACATACTTCCCCTTTTCCCTCAGACTCAATATGGCTCAACAGAGCAATGGCCTTTGCCTAAAGTTCTGATATTTTGTTCAGCATGGAGTTTTTTGCATTAATTTTGATTTCTAAAAAGTACTTTAAATTATCATTTATCTTGATTGCTGAATTTCTTGGCTCCTTCTTAAACTTTACACCTGAGGTGAGGGAGTCACTTGTTTCACCCTATTGCTGGCCCTGGCACAGGGCAAACGCCCAGCTTCTAGAGAAGTCTCTAGACTTTTCTGTACATTGAAGAAAATCCTGATATTGGCTGCCTTATGCTACAGGCACATATTGGCAGATTTTGACATTTCAAAAATCTCACAGTGTCTCATTTTCTTGGTTACTTTAGCCTATCCTAGGCTATATTAGAAAAACACAAGGCTTTGCAAAGCTTTGATCTGAAAAAAAAAAAAAATCGTGCAAGACCATAGTTGCAGCAGAGTAGCAGGAATGTAACGTTAGTCTGCGATGCACTCACCCTGATGTTTAGGGGCATCCAGAAGCCTGCCAGGGGCCAGTTTACACGCAGAGTAAAGGGGCCTCTTGGGAAAGAGAGAACGCAGGTGTGCAATTTTCCACCCTGAGTAAGTGTTAATTATTTGACCAATGATGTCTTTATTGTTTTGATAATAATAGAAAAAAGCAGCAATGCAAATATATTCCGGGTCATAGATGACTACTCTATAACTGGGTACTGCTGGATAACTTTATCACCCTGTGCTTCCATTTTGTATTTACCAAAAAAGAGAAAAAGAAAGAAATGAGAGGAAGTCTTACTGCAAAAGTGGGGTGTCCATTCGAAGCGAAGGTCACTGAACATCCCCAATCCATTTGTATGAACAAAGCTTTAGTAACAGCTCAGACAGGCAAATAACACGGGGCTGGATAGAGAATCATCACACGGTGAGTTGTAGGATCAGCTTGCCAGACAGAAAAGGTACTGTAGAAACACAGCCATCAGCCTCCTATTCAGATTTCAAATGGCAATTTAGTTGCAGGAACACAATACAAGATGCCACACTGGATTAATATTTTAATTGAAATGTAGTGGGTATTGTTTTGTTTCTATTCAAGTTGGGAATGTGTTTTGTATTATAGTTGTATATGAGCCATGAGGATAACAGGTAATGAGGATAACCTTAAGCCATGAGGATAAAAATACAGAGCTTTATGTTCATATACATTGAGGCTATAGTATAATGGAAATTATATCAACGCTGGACATACATGTAACTTTTTTCCTTCAGAAAGGACCATTATGTTACTCAAGTTTAAAATCCTGGGACTCTAAGCTGTGTCCCATCTAGATGGAGAATATTCGGGAAGGAGAGAGAAGGCAGTGCTTAACCAAGTGGGCTAATAGCTTGTGGCAAGCTGTCTCCTATTTATGAAGGAAGAAAGATTTGGGGGCCCTGAGCCTCCTAGACACCTTTCCACCATAGCTGTAGCCTTTACTTAATGATGGAACAGATCTGAGCAGCTCCATAGTTTGTGCGCAAAGTGTTAGCACAAAGTTAGAAGGGCTCTCACTTCCTCCTCACACCAAACAGCCTAATGAGATTGTTGGCAGCATTGTGAGAACCTGTTACCATTGTTACATCTTAGCAAGAAGGTGTATGTGAGCGGGTGAGCATGCCCACGTGTGCACAATGTGCGGAATTGTCACTGCTGCTACACTTCCAAATTCCGGGAGCTGTGAATTTGGCTGGGCAGGGTCTGGGCTTCCAGCCAGCTGCTAAGCTGTCCAGGTAGATGACAAACTAATTAGGGGATTTGCAAGCCAATTAGCACTTGGGCTGGATTGGCTGATGTGTCTTAGAGACTTCTTCATTGAGTGTTTTGTGATAAGATCCAGGCCAATCTCCCCTTCCCTCACCATCTAGATAGGTCATCCAATCTGTCCCGGAAAGGGGAGTGCTTTAGCCCTGGGGACATTGTTAATTCTCCAAAGGAGGTTTCAATCCTAAAATGTTAGCCTTCCGTTAGAAGGTGACAATTCTCTCCTGAGAGATGACTATCATGCTCCGGGGCAGGTGGACTAGGCCCTCCCCTCTAAGGTGGAAAACAAAATTAAGCAAGCTTGTCTGGAAGACTGGAAGGTAAATATGTCCCTGGCCCACACAGTAATCCATATGGGTCGTTTGCATCCCATACAGATTCCAGAACTGAGTGTATTTTGCTTTCTTCTGAAACATCCCTGCCCTCATCTTCTGCAGGTCACAGGCACCTAACCTTTCAGGTCTCCACTCTGGTAACCTCTGCCTCTCGCCTTCATGGCTTGGGTCCCCCACACGAATCCTGCCCTGTTGACTTCTGCTGGCCTTGTGGCTAAGGAGGACAGGGACAGCTGGCGACCAGAGAGGAGGAGAGGGACTCTCAGAGGGACATCTTCCGTTTAACAACAGTAACAACAAATAGTCAGGAAACACATTTCTCATTATTTAAAATAAGATAACAATTATATTATAGTTTTTAGAATATAACACCGTCTGAAAGGCAATAAAAATTGGAGAAAAAGAACAAGGCACTGCATCCTAGAGTCCTTACCACTCACCTCTTTTATAGGAATGTCTGACTCTCGTAACAGTAATCACCTCTGAGAGCCTGATTCTAGATGTTTCCCCGTGGGTGCACACGTGTTTGCACCGTGTGTGTGCACGCAAGTGCATGTGTGTGTGTGAGATACAGGACCTGATATGTCAGGCATCGCATCCAACCCAAAATCTGGCCTCTCCCACACATAAGGAAAGGTGACTTGAAAAGACCTCCTCTTTGAGTATAGATTTATCACAAAGCTCAGGACGGTGTTTCCTTAGTTCATGGTTTGTGTGCAAGATTATATCAGTTTAGCTTCCCTTATGCTAGAAGAAACAAACAAACAAACAAAAATGATGGGTATAATTCAAACTGCAATCCTCACACACCTCTGTATCAGCAGCCTTGGTTGTTCTCATCTTAGCACCCTTATGCATCTACACAACCCTGGAGAGTTTTGTGTCAGGACTTTGAACTATGGACATAGGAGTCTCTTGGGATAGAATTGACTCCAAACGCGGTTTATTTCATTTCCCATGTTCAATCAATTTACCGTGCAGCACTGTCTTGAGAAAACTTCTGAAGCATGTTCCAGATCATCCATAGAGCAGGCTGGACTCTATCTGCCATAACTGTCATGATGGTATGAGGAGGGTATGATGGCATTTGTGATCTCTGCCTTGAAGACAAGAGAAAGTCAACGTACATAAGATTGATTCATGGGTTAGATGGCATTATAGCTCTTATTCATTGCCCATCCCTGTGTCCTCACACGTGCCCTGGCTTCATCACAGGTGGAGTACATTTCCTGGTCCTTGACTTTGGACTTGACCACATGATTTGCTTTGACCAATGGCATGTGAACAGAAAGGATAGCTGGCTGATTCAGAGACTAAGACTTAAGAGGCTTCCCCTGTTCCTACTCACCCTCTTATGTCTCTGCCACCACCACGAATTAACATGCTGTCGCTAGCCCCCAGTTCCAGGAGGAGGTTGAGAGACAGAGCTGAGTTACCCCAGACAAGCATCTCTAGCCACTTCCAACCTGGATCGGCTGAACTCCAGCCATTCTGAAACTCGTGAGTCTTGGGATGGTTTGTTACACAACAGTAGTTAACAATATAGTCCACAAACAAAAACCTCGATTACAAAATGGAAGCGTGATTCTGCACGCAGAAGAGTGGCATTTTCCCAGTCTAGCACCAGGTGACTTATGCCTGAGTCCCAGAGCAAGGGAACCACAAATAAACACTGCCAATGAAATGACAAGAGGTGTTTCATTAGTAAATCATAAGACAGACTCAGAACCTACTAATGCCAGGCAAATCAGGTTTTTAGCCCGTGTTGCAGAATGCAATACTTACCAGGTTAGGTGTAAGGGTGCAATGGTTTCGAAATATGTCTGTAAATTCTTGACACTCTTACCACCAAAAAGTGGAGTCTACTTCTCTTCCCCTTGATTATGTGCTCGTCTTAGAATTAGAAGTGACTTGCTTCTAATACATGTTATACGTTGCAATGACATTGTGAGGAGCCCAGACACCATGCCATGAGGAAGCCGACCAGCTACATGTGAAGGCCACATAAAGGTGTTCCAGCCCCAGCTCCAGCTCCAGCTAAGTTTCCATATAACTGTCAGCATTAATTGTCAGAATAGGCACGAAAAAGCTTCCAGATGATTCCAGTCCTCTGTCTTTGATGCTGAATGGAACCAAGATGATCTGTCCACTGAGACCTACTCAAACTGCAGCTTCACGAGCAAAATAAACGTTGTCATTGCTTAAGTAACTAGGTTTGTGGGGTGATTTTTTTATGCAGCCATAGATACCCCGAATGAGGGTATTTTCTTTTTGAGGGATAAGATTGGCATGGGGAGACACACAGCTGCATAGACAAGTAAGCTCCTTGACCAGACAAAGAAGAAATCATTTTCCAAGGGCTTGAGGAGGAGGTGGTGCTGGCAGCTTCAGCATGGATAGGAGATGCGCCCATTTCCCCCATCACCTGAGGGCACCAGGAGCCACAGCAACAAAAAGAGAAGCCGAGACAAAGAACACAAAGAATGCTATGGGGGCCAGCCTGGTGGCACAGCGGTTAAGTGCACACATTCCGCTTCATCGGCCTGGGGTTCGCCAGCTTGAATCCCCGGTGCGCACATGGCACCGTTTGGCAAGCCATGCTGTGGTAGGTGTCCCACATATAAAGTGGAGGAAGATGGGCATGGATGTTAGCTCAAGGCCAGTCTTCCTCAGCAAAAAGAGGAGGATTGGCAGTAGATGTTAGCTCAGGGCTAATCTTCCTCAAAAAAATAAATAAATAAAAATAGATAAATAAATAAAAAGAATGCTATGGAGTAATAGAGAAGGCCATGCTTGCAAGAATCCAAAGAGACCCTGTGGGGACATCCCAAAATGCCTGAGGAAACCCATCAGCGGAGCTGGCCCTTTCATGCTCCCGGCTGAGGCAGAGCGGGGACTGCCTGTACATGACCTGCTTTCCCTCCCAGGGCTGCCATGGCCTGGAAAGTCGAGTTTGCACATTTGTTACAGCTCTCCCGTTTCCCAAAGCCCTCACATACATCATCTGTTTCCATGCTCACGTTAACACTTGTGAGGTAGGTATTATTATTTCCAGGTCTTGTAGCCTGTAAATGGGAGCTCTGCCTAGAAATCAAGTCCGGGTTTGTTCCCTGCACCACATCTGCCCCAGCAAATTAAATCTGATTTCTAATATACGTCCATAAAGAGCTTCCTAAATTGACCCCAGGGTGAATTCTGCCCCTCACCGGAAACCCCTACTGATATATCTATTTTGTGAGTTCAGAGTTCTGCATAGTAAAATCTCCTTAATGTAATCTGCATGAATGTAGAATTTTGGGGTAGGAACCAGATAGAAGGTCTCTCCTTGATAATGTTGACCACTTAGTTTGGCCCATCGACCTTAAGGTTTTGTGTTAAGTTCTTCTTTTTAAATGATCCCTAAGGCAGGCACCTTATAAATGAAGACTGTGGCCACACACACCTAAGGCCTGGCGGTGGGTCTGCCTTGGTCTTGCAGATGTGCCTTGCATACATGCCTGAGGAGCAGGCCTGCCCGCAGGGGTGTAAGGCCAGTCCTGCGTGGCCCCTAGACTCTTGCACACTGTGCGCAGGTTCTGGATTTCAGGACACTGATTCCTGCTCACTGGCCTTACCCACCTTAGAATCTTGCTTCAGAGGCAGATGAGTTTCGTGGCTGATTCAGATTCTCCCTCTAATGTTCAAAAGATCTCACACCATATTTTAATAGCATTGACCACAGACATAGACCCCAAATATACGGGCCAACCAAAATAAGGACACAGTTGATCTTGGTTCGGCCTCCCCACTCTTAGAGACCTCAGAGAGCTCCTCAAGGTAATCTACAACTAGGATAGTTTACTGCGTAATCACTGTTCTACTGATGAGAATGGTGCCTCTGAAGAAACTGAACTTGTGGCTGGCAAAGAGCACCCTGACTCCATACCTTGAACTCCTCCTTCCTCTGCTGAAGTGTGGGCATGTGGAATAGATGAACAGATGATCTGCAGTGCTGGGGAGGGGGGAGGGAAATGGGCCCCTCCGAAACCATTTGCAGTGTGAACTGGAGGCAGTTTGCCAACATCTATCCATTTTTTTTAAATACACATCAACTTTGCCCCAGTGATTCAATTTTCAGAAATTTATCCTAAAAATGGATGTCACAAAACACCTGAGGAAGCTTGTTGTAGGTTTGCATATGGTGACAAAGTATCAGTAACAACCTAAATACCCATCAGTGGAAAGCAGTTGAATAATTTTTCATCAATGCATAGGCAATGCCTAGTCTTTATAGAGAACGTGGTAAAGTTTTACAAACTTTGTGAGATGTATTTTCAAGTAAAAACAAACTAAAGAAGAAAGAAATAAAAACAACAGTGACATGATTCATTCAGAAGGGTGTGTGAAATAAAACACATACATACATGTCAGTCTCATAGAGAAAATTTGGGGAAAGATAAAGCAGAAACGATTACCACGCTTACATCTGGCCTTCTGGTATGGGGAAAAATTTTACTTTCATGATACTCTTTTTGCCATTTGAACATTTCATTTACTTTAATTTCTTTCTTTCTTTTTTTTTTTTTTATCAGGTACGTGTATTAACTTTAATTAAAAGAAAGAAAAGCTGAAAACAATATTGACGCAGAAAAGTTGGTTCAGGATTGTCAATGTGTAAAGTATGAAAGCACAGATTTTTCAAAACTGAATCACAGGGAGGTCAAGGAAGGCCCACACTTGGGAAAGCAAATAGCATCCCAGCCCAGGGAATATTCTTTTAAGGAACTAGATGAGATTGAAGGCTTGAGCTATGTTGCCACAAAATTGTTCTTTACATCCTAAGGTGCATGTGGTCCTTGGGTGGACTACATTCAGCGTTTTCTCAATTCACCTTTTCTTACATTATAGAGTGATACCCTTCAACACCATTTCTAAATCAAATTCAGGCCACTTTGCATCTGCTGGTGAAAGTCAGTTTCAAACTGGCATAAGATGGCGCTGCCTGCTGGTCAATAGTTCTGTTTCGGCAGTTTTCCATGGTTCACAATAAATACTGTCTTTGTTTTTGTTTTCTTTTTTTTTTCTTGAGACTGTTATTGGAATTCTACGGCCTAGACTGTCTCTACAAGAAGCTGTAGGTGTAGCTGAGAGGAAGGGAGCAGCTGCCAAGATCCTGTTACCCCCTCCCTTCCCCAACTCCTACTTCTTCTAGCACTGCCACCCGCTCCTCCCACTTCAGCTGGAAGAGCTCAACTTTTTCTCTCTCTTCAGATTCAGGGTAAAATTTGAAGGATTGAATTCTGCTACTAAAACACATTTGGAAAACAGTCTTTTATGGCAGTTTGCACATAATATTATTTCAAAATAAACAGAAAATAGACAAATTCAAAGGCTAACGCTAGTTCCGAAAAACATGAATTTTCTAAATGTCATATAATCGAGATAAAGGTGGCAATTGTTAAGCTTGCAGAGAGGTGACTAGTTAAACAGAAGGAGTAGGGTTGAGCACAGACTTTTAGAGACAGACAGCCTGGGTCTGGATCCTAATGCTCCTAACTAGTGGCCATGAGACCTTGGGCAACCCCTTACCCTGTCTGTGCTCTCATTCCCAAATATACAACACGGAAATTGTCACGGTGGTAGTGATAACTCACAGTTTGGTTGTGTAATTACATCAAATACCTGAAGGGCTTAGACTGTGCGCAGTGCACAGCAGGTGCTACACAAACGTTAGCTATGGTCGTTACCTTTAATCAGATGCTCCTCACAGGGACTGACACTGTGTTCAAATGTGAATGTGCATGAAATATTGGAAACACGAAAATTATTTGGAGTTTTATAATATGCTTTAGTTTGGGGGGAACCGAAACACTCTTATGATGTAAATATCAATTATTCAGCTTCTAAAGATTTGAATTCCCTACACATTTTTGGGAAGACACTAAACAGGAAGCAGAAGTTTCTTAGAAAATTTTTAGACACAATTGACATACAGTGAAGTTCACAAATCAACTGTACAGACTGATAAAATTTTACATAGGCAGACACCTGTGTAACCATCACCCGGCTCGCAATAGAGATCATTTCTAACAGCCTGGAAGGCTCCCACTTGCTCCTTTCCAATCGATATCCCCCATAGAGGGAACTCTCTGACCTCTAGCCCCATAATTACCTTTTCCTGTTCTCAAACTTCATCTCAATGGACTCATTCGGTGTGCCGTCTTTGTGTCGGGCTCCTTTCCCTCAGCACATCTGTGGAGTTCATCTACGTCTGGGTGGGTGTCAGCATTCCACAGTATGGATGTACCACAATAATTTAATCTATTCTGTTGATGGGCCTTTGGGTTGTTTCCAGTTTGGGGCTATTCGAATTAAACTTTTTTGAGCATCCTTGTACATGTCTTTTGGTGAACAAAAGAGCCATCTTTCTTGGGTACCTTAATAGGAGTGGAATTGCCGGGCCATGGGGAAGGTTTAGCACATACAGCCGACTAATTTTTTCCTAGCATCTCCTAAAGCAAGTTCCACCATTCTTCTCCCAGATTGGAGGCCAGCCTTCTGGCAGCATCGTGGCAGGATGGTCTACACTGTGGGTAATTCACTGAAAGCACCCAGGGGAACATTGCACCGGCAAAGAGAGGTGGTCCAAGAATAGACATCCGGGCTGGGAGATCCTCAGACCCCAGGCTCACGTCTATAGCTGCCGTGGAGGAGGGCTTCTTCTGGGAGGCCGGTCCCCTGCCTTCAGGGATGCCTCAGGCCATGAGGGTGCACCTCTCCCTCCTGGCAAGGTCAAGTCCCACATTTCTGAGCCAGGCAGACAGAATCATTTGTGAATTTATGACAGACAAAATATTCTTTAAACAGAATCTTCCCTGATTGTTGGAGCAAAGGTGGCTGCTAGAAACCGCTTCTCTGCGTTAGCCCCTTGGTAACAGAGGCAAGAGCTTCTTGCTCTGCTTAACCCCGTCTGGCCCCGTTCCCCGATGGGACAAATCCATGGTGAGTTAAACAGAAGGGATCGCTCTTCCTTTTAAAAGTCTCCTCAATATCGCCTGTCACCCACACAATGCAAATCTTTACAATCGTCCTCCTCTCTCCTCTTATCTAATCCTCATGACTTTCTTCCTCCATCCACTTGCCCCATCTAGTTTGGGACTAGACATACAATGTGGAATGACAGTGGTTAAAGCACAAATGTAGAAGCCAAAAGGCCCACATTCAAAACCCTATTCTGTTCCTTAATAGCCATGGGATCTTCATAACACGCCTGCACTGTACCTCAGTGTCCTTGTGTGAATAAGTTAATTACATGTAGAAGCGCTAAGAACCAGGCCAGGCCAAGTCCTGCATAAGTGCGAGTGACTATTATGTAAGAGCCTGGGATGGAGTAGGTGGGAAGACGGCTTCCGTTTGCCAGGACCCCTCTCTACAGAGGCCTCTACCCTGGAACCACCACCCCTTAATCACTCCCAAGACAGTCTTCAGTATTCAAGGTCAGGGGATACCAGTGAGCCCTCCTAACTGATGATACCATTAAAGTGCACAAGCACCTTACACTCAGAATACGGTTGGATCCTTACAAAAATCCTTGAAGAAAGGGAAGGACTATTATCTCCATTTAGCAGAAAAAAGAAAATAACATTCTCGGGCTCTGTCTCATCCATCCATCCACTCATTTAATACTTCCGCAGATTGAATGAAGCTCCACCCCGTGTGCTCCGCCCTGTGCTCCTGCACAGCCAATCAGAGCCTGCGACTGACTACCATTGGGCACTGGCCCCATCGCCAGACCCCACCCCTCCTGAGCTTTCATGCATCTCCTTGTCTCTCCATCGCTGCTTTCTACCTCTTCCTCATCCAAACTTCCCTTACCTGACCATCAGATTCACTGCGTTTAAGTTAAATGACTTAATAACTTAAATGAAAATTATGTTTTCATTATATATGTTTAATATTTAAAAGAAAGAATGAATGAATAAAAGAAAAAAATACAGATACGCAAAATAATGAAAGGAAAGTCCATCATTTTACCACTCGGGGATAACTTACAAGACTATAAACATCCTGGTATTTACTCTTCTTTCTTGAGAATATGTGCTACAGCTCTAAATTTTAACAAAAGTGGCATTGTAATGCACATAATATTTTAAAACATGCCTACATGCTTTTAAACTTTATAAATATTTTTATTTCCGTGTCAATAAATATTTATCAACAACATCAGTTTTAATTGGCAGAACAAAATCTCAGTGCATGGATATCCCTTCCTTGGTTTTATGTGTTATTGGACTTTAGGTTATTTCCTTTTACAGAAATGTTTTCCCATCATAAACAACGCTGAGATAAACATCCTTGTAGGTACAGTTTTGTTCACGTCCTTAATTGCGTTCTTCAGATAAATTCCAATTGCAGTGCTGTTGTGAAAATTTGTGATAGCTATTGCAACAGTGTCGTCCCCAAGACTGGACTAGTATGAGGGCTCCTGCTACATGCCAGGGTGCTGGCATGCTGGTTACCATCCTGTACTACACAATGGGTGCTGGTTAGTATCCTGTAAAACAAACAAAACAAAAATAACAAAAATTCTTTGTCATTCTGATACAAAACATAATCTAATTAATTTGCATTCATTTTCTCACTTTATTAACAATAAGGTTAAACATATTTTCACAATCTTATTGTCTTTATGTCTCAGGTTTTTGACCATTTTTTATAACTTTTTTCTAATTGATTTATAAGGTCTCTTTTAATATTGAAGATATTAAACATTTGCTTCCACATATGTGGATAATGTTTTCTTCATTTTTTTTTTAATTTTAGATGTTTAGTTTTTAATTTTAAGAGAGTTCAAATATTTATGCCTCAGTTTTAGTTATTATGTTTTCCGATTTTATGACTTAGTAGTATCTTTACTAGGCCAGGAGTATTTTTAATGTTTTTCTCTTTAATTTAAGTTTTTAAGTCATATATAATTTATATTCTTTTATAGCAAAATATAGGAAGAAAACTTATGTTTTTCCAGTTGTTTAGCCATTTTTCTCTCATCTGTGGTTAAGATCCACTGATAGAAAACATCACCAGTTGTTTGAACAGCGGTGCTTTTTGGCCAACACAGCGTGGCCCACCTTGTCTTTCTTCCTCCCTCCTGTCTCTCTCATCACTTCTTCCTGGGCTCTAACTTCATGTAACTTTCCACCATTCTTGGGACCTTCCCGCTCATTCAGGCCTTTACGCCAATGTACACGCAATTCCCTCTGCCTGCAATGCCTTCCTTCTGCTCCCCACCCCCTCACCCAGCACTTTCTGCCAGGAAAACTGGACATCATTTAAGATCCAGGGAAAGAGTCACTGCTGCCATGCATCCTTTAATCCTATGGATAATAACTTCTTTGGGCTATGAGCTCTTCATTAGCAGTTGTCTATCATATTCATCTCTCCATCCTCAGCTCCTGTGGTATATGGCAGATGCTAGAATAAGGTTCCTTCAGTGAACAAATTAATGGTTGACTGGCCTCTAAACAAACCATCACGACTCTATAGATAGGCTACAGCAGGGACATTTCTTGGTTCTTTTCCCTATACTTTTTACTGGCTTCTCCTCAATAGTGTGCTAATTTCCAATACAGAAGGCCCCCTTCTTTCATTCTCCCACCAGGCATTTGCCGTGGGATTGACTGTGAGCCCAGAGTTTCTGATTGACTGAAGACAACCAGCCCATTCCATCGTGGCCACAGAGGTGACTTCAAGACCAACATGTAACCCAACCAGCATTCTCAGCCTGAGGGGACACCTTCTGAAGTTGCAAGAAGAGGACTTTTCTTCAGAGGATGGAATCAGAAACCCCCTGCTCCCCCCGACGCACATTCACACAGGATGTGAAGGAGGAAGGGCATAAACCTGAGAAGCTGTTGGTGGTCCTCATCAGACCTAGAGAAGAGCTTTTTGGAAAATGCTGCCCACAGTGAACAAGCACAGCCAAGAAATGACAAGATAGAAACCCATTCCTTAATATAACATTTAAATCCTGGATCGTACCGCACCTGAAGTGGATACCCTTGAACTGTTTAGTTACGTGAGCCATTGACTTTCCCTTACCATTTAAGCCAATCTGAATTGAGGTTTATCTTAATTGTAACCATATAAAGCAAGAAATGGTCAATTAATGTTGCAAGGACTAAAGGTAGCCATCACCAAAACATAGAAACTAACATTTCTAGACAGCTTTCCAGATACCAATCACTGTTAGCAAAGCAATTTCCCATATTTTATTAGTTATTTCTGTAGATTAAAAGTTTGTGCCCTCCACAAATTCGTATGTTGAAACCTAATTCCCAAGGTTATGGTATTAGGAGGTGGGATCTTTGGGAGGGGATTAGACTATGTGGGTGGAGCCCTCATGAAGGAGATTAGTGCCCTTATAAAATAGACCCCACATAGTTCCCTCACTTCTACCATGTGAGGACACAGCGAAAAGCCACCATCTGTGAACCAAAAAGCAGGCTCTCACCAGACACCAAGTCTGCCAGCACCTTGATCTTGGACTTCCCAGCCTCCAGAACTGGGAGAAATAAATTTCTACTGTTTAAAAGCCACCCAGTTTATGGTATGTGTCATAGCAGCCTGAACAGTCAAAGACACTTGCTTTGAAATATGTGCCAGTCCTTGCCCAGTTCAGGGCGCAGAGCAGCCCTCAATAACAATAGTTTCCATAACCTCACTTAACCTCACTTTTACCTACTCCCCTTCAGTCATAACAATCAACAATGTATCTTAGGGGGCTGGCCGGGTGGTACAGCAGTTAAGTGCACACGTTCCGCTTCGGCGGCCTGGGGTTCGCCGGTTCAGATCCCGGGTGGGGACATGGCACCTCTTGGCACACCATGCTGTGGTAGGCATCCCACATATAAAGTAGAGGAAGATGGGCATGGATGTTAGCTCAGGGCCAGTCTTCCTTAGCAAAAAGAGGAAGATTGGCAGTAGATGTTAGCTCAGGGCTAATCTTCCTCAAAAAAAGAAACACAGAAAACCAAAGTATCTTAGGATAATAAAACAGCTACTTACAAGCATGAGCTATTATCCCCAACCTCAGAGAATTCATGGAGTTTAAGAAGGCGTCAGATGGAAAATACAGGAAGTTGAATCATTCCCCAGCTGAATGCAAAAGTGGAGCACCAAGTGACTCTTTTTGGGGAATAGGAGTAGTCACAGCCCCAGAAGAGAGCACGGTGCAGCGGAAATATGTCCATATCTCACCCAGGGTGGTCCAGCCGCTGCCAGACCTGGGGAGACAGTGCTGGAAAGTCAGGCCTCAGACCTGGCCTTGTGGGCCTCATATTCCAGTGGAGAAACCAGACAATAAAGCTAGCTATAGTACTTTAACTTGAAATAAACTGTGTGCTTAGGGATGCTTCGGTAGAGGTCTCGAGGAAGAAGAGTCTATGCATCTGGGTGAACACATATAAACGCTTCAACTGTGAAGTGGGAGAAAGAGGAGCACAAAGCACTATAGCATCAAGAGGGCAGATGTGGCTGTGCACAGCTTGCAAGAGCTGGGATGTGGTTATGGAGAGAGGTCTGCCAAGGATCAAAGGTGTGGGCCCCCAAGGATGGGGGTGTGACCGGGTCTGAGGAATGCCTCTAAACCTGGGCCAGCAGCGACCACAGAGAGGACTGAGGCCACTGACACCAGCTTGAACCAGACCTGGCAGATGCTGACATTCCTTTACCATGTGATTCCCACAGTGCTGGGGATTTTCATCAGGAGTGAGCGTTGTTAGTGACCAGACTTGGAGGAGGGAAGAGGACGTGTGTGCAGAGAGTGAGAGCAAAGAGGGAAAGTGGGAAAAAGAGGTCAGGCTGTGTCATGGTGCTAGGGACCCATGGCCAACAGGGTGGGGCCCTCAACTCCGAGGCTTCAGGTCAAACCACGGGCTTGAACCCATGGCGCCATTGTTGTTCCTGAGAGGGGATACTGGGGCAAGGGATGTTGAGTTGGGGGTGAGGGCCTCCCTTGCCTCCTCTAAGAGGTGCAGACTGTTTAGGGGGTGCACCGCTCCCCAGAGAGCTAAATATCTTTCAATTAGAACAATATTTTTCAAGATGCTACTATGTCCCGGGCAGTGCGGCAAACAGTGCCTCTATGTTGAGTGACCATGTCATGTGTCATCTAAACTGGGACTTTTAAGAACAATAGGGAGTGGAATAAATTCCAAACCCCCTGGAGTACCAACCCAACTGGCATTAACTGAGTGAACGGGGTGAATGCTGGTCTTGCTTATACCTCCTTGTCCTTAGGGAGGTGGTCATTGACTGACTTAATGTGGGATGGGTACTTAAAATTGTACACTCTCATCTCATCCCTTAAGAGGTGAGCAAACGGTAGAACCAAAGAGTCAAGAATATCCTGGGGGCTCAGTACTGAAGCAACGAACCATTCTGGTTAGGGTGAATGTCTGGACTTAGACACTCCTTGATTCAAATGCCGCCACCACTGTTTATTCTGAGCAGTTGTTTCACTTCTCTGAGCCTCAGTCTGTGCATGTAAAATGGGAACAACAATAATAATACCTGCCTTGCTAGGTGTTGTAAGTTTGAAGTGAAATAATGTGTATAAAGAAGTTAGCATGGTGCCTCGTACATAATAGGCAGCAAGAAACGTTAGTTAATAGGATTGATTCTCCGGCATGGAGAGAGACCAATAAAAAGTCACATCAAGACTTTGTTAAACACATCTCCAACAGAAGCGTGTCATCCATCTCCAGGACCTGGGAGATACTTCATTACAAGGGACACACACACAGACACACACACACCCCTCCCCAGAGCATTTCTTCCCGTTTTCCAGAGGAGAATACCCTGACCCATTTTCTCTACCAGGAAGCTGAGTGGAGAAGGCAAGGGGAGACGTGTGGTCATTGGCCCAACAATGCAGAAGATCCAATTCACTCTTTCCAGGGAATCACTCCGGATTTATTCGCCACAAAGTGACAGATGAGAACAATCTAGTAATTTGAAAGCCTGGGGAAAGAATATATATTCCAAGATGTTCTCAGCACTGGTTTGGAATTACTGAGCATTGTTCATTTCAGCTTCCAGCGATCACGCTGCCCTGAGCTGGGGCTGGAGGTTCTAGGGAAGTCTTGAGATTAACCCAGAGTCTGAGACTTAGCTCCAGGGACTTACACCCCAGTTGAGGGCTTAGCCAGGGTTCAGACCACGCTTGTTATCTTTTCAGCTTTTCTAACATCTGTATAACCCATCCCTACTTCATTTATTGTCTTCAATTCTTAGCATAGTTTCTGTCTCAAGATACAACCACAGGATGGAATAAATGCCAGAAGAGAGCTGTGCACCAAGTACACGAAACACTGCAAGGGGCACAATCTATTTGCCCAGGTGCTGATACATGAGACAGCTAAAGAGAAAAGAAGTGGCATGTGAATAGGGTGGAGAGGGCCTTGGAGGATAAGAATGGGTAGGGAGTTCAAGGAAGAGAAGCAAGGAAGGGCAATGTGAACACAGGAACAATATGAACATTCGTATGGAGACAAGGTGTGTCTGGCAAATAGACTGGTGTGCACACCTGGGTCATGTCTGAGAACAGGGTTGGAGAAAGTACTTGCCCCAATTTGCTCTCTCTTATAAATTAGATTAGTATCTTTCTCAGTCATAGACTGTGGCATGCAGGTTCTGAGATGACCCTCAATAATTCCTTCCTCCTGAATTTCTTATCTTTGAGTGGTTCCCTGCCCCACTGAATAGGGTTGACCAATAGAATATTGTCAAAATTAAGGTGGCCCCTCCACGACTAGGCCATAAAACATGGTTTCTACTTTGCTGTCTCTTGGCTCACTAGCTGTGGGGAAAGCCAAGTGCCATACCACGAGGACACTCAAACAGCCCTATGGAGAGGCCCATGTGGTGAAGGAGTGAGACTTCCTGCCAATAACTAGCCCTAACTCGCCAGGCAGGTAAATGAGATACATTGGAAGTGGATTTTCTGGCCTAATCGAGTCTTCGGATGAAGGTAGACCTGGCCAATAGCCAATTTGCCACTTCAGGACTACCCTGCTAAGCTGCTCCTGGATTCCGGAATCACAGAAACTATATAAGATAATAAATGCTTATTGTTTGAAAATGCTATGTTTGGGGATAATTTGTTATGCAGCATAGGTAGCTAATACACAGACCACCAAAGTTATCTCTACTTTGAACTCTAAATCAGAATAGTCCTATGCTATGTTTTTTGGTTGGCGCTTCCACACAAAGGGAATCTTCATCATGGACAGCATTGCTGCAATATCTAGAAGACCTCCCAAGTGGCATAGCAAAGGAAATGTGTCATCAGACAACCTGACATTAGATGTTTGTCAAGATGGCTCCATATCTTTGCTTTTCCCTGTGCATAGACCACGTTCTCTTCTGTGCAGCCCACTTCCTTTGTAAGGCTGTAAGTTTCCACTTCCCTGTAACTTTGGCTGGTGTCTGATTTGTCATGGCAACACTGGTGCCAGCCTTCTATGACCTTATTGATGTAGAGTCAATCCCAATCTTACAGACCAGTTTGTGAGGCTTAGTTCCTATTCTCAAGAGTGAAGCTGATTGGTTCCACTGGAGCCAGACACCTGCTCATGAGCTTTTCAGGTAGGACCAAGAGGCAGGGTCACCCAGCGCAAACACGGCTGCCCCTGCCCACTCCATTAGGATGAACTGGGAGAAGTATTTCCAAATGAGGGGGTATGGACTAGCAGGCACTTCAAGGGGGTCTAGTACATTTAGCCCCAACCAAAAGCTTCCAAGAAAGCCTGCCCGCAAGGTCAAGATCACACATCCTCTCCATTTATATCAACTCACTGGGGTGTGAAACGTTCTCTTCTGAATGAGAAGAGACGTGAAAAATCCCCCTTGGCGTGACAAAGGCCCGTTGGCAGCAAGGCATTAGGATTCATGACTCAAGCCCCATATTTCTACAAAAGCAATTCCAAACTCTCCAAAGCAATTATACATCATATTATATCATCAGAATAAAATAAATATAAATCCTGGGATTAATATGAAGGCATAAACAACGGCTGACAGCCTATAAATTGTATTAGGAATACTCTGATAAACTCCCAGTTTTCCATACTTCCCTCAGCCTCGTGACAATAGCTGTTGATAGTCAGCATACATCAAGGGCATATATGGTAAGCATCTTGGTGGCAGCAAGTAATAAGGAGGATTGGAAATAAAGAAAAAGAAAAATAGGAAAAGCAGGGGAAATAGGTGGATGAATAATAACTTTAAGGAGAGAAAAGCCAGAAGAAGTGATCTGGGAGCCCAATGAACACCCTTTCTCCCTTATGACCTTCCTGTAAAAGGTGGTGTCTTTATGACTTTGTTCTTCATGCTTCCTCTCCAGCCCTCAGCAAAAAGGAGGCAATTCTGAATGGGTTATTATTTATTCAAGAAAAATGCACTGAGCATCCATGGGCTGAAGGGAATAGATGAGGTCCCGATCTTGTGCAACTTACAGACCACCTCCAGGAGAGAGCTGAGCAAACAACTGAAGTGCAATGAGCTCATTGCTATATTAAAGGCATTGAAAAAATTGTGAGCCCAGGGAGGTGGGGGGAGCTCTCAGCTCTGTTGTGTTGACTCAAGGAATGGGCATTGTTAAGGGCGTTAATTCATTTTTCCCAAAATTCACACGTTGACGTCCTAACCCTCAGTACCTGAGTATGTGACCTATTTGGAAATGGGGTCATTTCAGGTATAATTAGTTAATATGAGGTCTTTAGGGTAGACCCTAACCTAATGTGACTGATGTCCTTATATTAAGCAGAAATTTGGAAATAGACATGCACAGGGGAGAATGCCATGCGAAGCTGAAGGCGGAGATTGGGATGATGCTTCTAGAAGCCAAGGAACACCAAAGATTGCCAGCCAACCACCAGAAGCTAGGGCAGAGACGTGGATCAGATGCTTCCTTGACCTTCAGGAGGAAACAACCCTGCTGACAGACACCTTGATTTCGGACTTCTAGCCTCCAGAACGGTGAGAGAATAAATTTCTGTTGTTTAAACCACCCAATTTGTGGTATTTTGTTATGGCAGCCCTAGCAAACTAATGTAAGCATTTCATGGGTTTTAAAGATTAAAAGAGGGAAGGTCCTCCAGGCTGAGGGGATAGAATAGGGACTCGGTTGCTTGAAAATGAACTTTCAGGAACATGGCAAGATGCCTCACATTTCTGGAACACATGCTGCAGAGTTTAGAAGTGTGGCTAGAGAGAATGACCAAGGGCGTTGTAAAGAGATGCTTTCTGAGGTTGCAACATTTTATTATAAAAGCTGGCGAAAAGCAAGAGATCAAGGCATTGGAATAGCACGAGCGCTGCCCTGTGAAGTGCCCACAGTGTGCCTGGTATTAACAGACATTCAAAAGTTATTCGTTGAATGGATAGACAAGAACAGGCTACTTCAGTGCAGATAAGCAAGACTTGAGACCTCTGGTACAGCCAGCATCAGTCCCCACCTGGTAGCCTCCTGCATGAATGTGCCAGTGCCCTCCTAATCCCCAAATGAAGGAAGAGCCCTAAAGGCAGGATGCAATAATTATTCCTGCAAAGAAAAGGCCAGTCCTGGCAAAGGAGGGTGTCAGTCCCTTGTGCTTCTGTCTTCTCCAATGTCCTCTGCCTTTCAACCCAACCCTTTTATCATGTGTAGCTTGGAACGATGGGTTGCCAAAGTTCACCGGAAGCTCAGTTATATATTTCGGCATTTAGAGAAAAGGGTAGGATGTGTTGAGAAGCTAGTATTGGTAACCAGAAGGTAGAGAGAGAGTGACCAGCAACTGGGACCCTGACTTTGACTTGCCTTACATCTGAGCTGCTCTTTCTTAAACATACTTGATTTCTCCATAAATCACATTGTGGTGGGAGCCAGAGGGGGGCAGCCTTGTAGCAAAATGCCCAGAGGTTGCATTAACTTCCTTCTCTGGCAACTTAGAAGGCAGCCAATTTACACACTACCTCCTGTTAGTTTGGGGGAAAAATATAGCTAACAATAAGGAAGAGAATGCCATCTATTTCTTCAGCTTAAACATGCCTGCTTCAGTGGGGAATGGTTGATCTCTAAGCTTGCTGTTTTCAGGCTATAAAAGCTGTTTATTTCACTCTATAAAAGAACATTTGAACTTATATAGCTATCTAAGTTTAAATGTTTGGGGGGAAAGAAAAACAACGGAAATTAGCAAAGCGAAGCTGAAACCTGATCTGTATGAGCTGTAGGGTTTGCATAGAAACTTCCTTCATTGGGAATCCCTCCGCCCTGCCTCCAACATGCCCACAGCAGCCCCAGTGCACAGGAAATGTATCCAACGCAGTACGATTCCAACATCAGCAGTCATTGGGGCAAAGCTCCCCGAGTCAATCATTTCTCATGCGCTGGCGTGATCTACATTCACTGGGGACCCTTGGCTCTTAAAAAAGCTGCAGCTGCCCAAAGGAGGTGACAGACGTTGACAAATCTGTGTTGTTTTTCTCCTAAAAACTGTGAGTCTGTGTGAGTGCTCTGGGTAGAAATGTGCTTCCCGTGCACACAGTGTGCTGCTGTTCTGCTGGCTCTGGGAATGAGAGGCCTGAGGTTCTCACGGATGAGTTCAAAACCTGTGTTGCCTTGCCCCAAGGAGCGCTCAAAGCCCACCCATCAGCCGCCAGAACTCTGGTCTGGATATCTCATTGGAATGGTCGAAGCTTCTCCAGGACAGGCTGACCACGCATCACGGTTTGCCCAGCATAGTTCCTGTTTACACCTGGCATCCTCTGGGTAGACTCTTAAAGGCGCCTCCTTCACTTTCCAGAATGTCCTGGTTTAGATCATATATCATATGATCAATCTATTCCTAGAAGTCTGTTTGTGCCTTTTTGGCCATATTTTGTGCCCAGCTTGGGGGGATATGGGAATTTAGGGACATAGATAATTTCAAAAGAAGAGTTCTCATGGTTTAGGGTCCCATAAGAACAGACCTACTCAAGGAACTGGGTGCAAGTAGTTTATTTGGGAGGTACAGAAAACACCTGTAGGGGAATGGGGGAGTGAGAAAAAAGGAGAACGGCCAAAAAAGGTGTGCCAGCAAACCGCACTGTGGGCACCTGGAGCTTAATCCTACTGAGGAAACTGGCAGGCAGTGAACGTGCACAGTTCGTCCGCGCATAGGGGAAGACCGCTCCCAGGGGTGTTGTTTCCAGCACTTCCTGTCTACCTGCAGGAGGGCACAGCAGCCCTCAGCTGCTTTGGAGAAGAGCTATAAGCAAAGATTTGTAGACACTGGTGCCTATTCTGAGCAAATTGAAGGGATGTGGCCCAAGAAATATGGGCAGGCACTGATATTGTCTGCTATGGGAGGGCGAAATGGAATAGTGGGAGAAAAACAAACGTTATGGAGTACTCATTTTCCTGATTCTTCTGTTTAGCTTAATTGACATACACTCCTTCAGTAGGTTCATCATCATAGTAGCAAAATTATTAGTACAATGTTTCATGTATGTTTCTCCTGCAAAGCTGTGATCTCCATGGGGCAGACTGCATTCATTCTCTTTAGCATGTTCTTTCAGCATAGTAAGATAATATTTTCTAAATGAGTCAATAAATGAATGAATTGTGCCAATTTCTTTCACTCTGTGCTTTCCACTCTATTTATGAACTATATATTATTATCTCCAACTCACGGACAAGGAAATAAGAAGAAACCTTCCCCAATGTTGCATTGCAAAGAAATTCATCAAGGTCTGTCTAACTGCTAAGCTCACCTTCTTCCAGCATAATCTTCCCATAAGAGGGAAATATTGATATATAAAGATCTTTTGCATATATCTGTATATGATATCCACATAGGATTCAACAAGTTGTATAACTAAGCCCCAGATACTGCCCAGTCCTATTTCCCTTCGCCTCACCCTCCTTGGTCCCTCTCCAAGTTACCCTCCTCTTTCAGGGGAGTCAGACTCAAGCCTGTTCTAACTTCCTGAAATCTTACATAGAAAAGGGACAGTTTTTTGTTATTTAAGTCTTCAGTTAAGTGAAAAAAAGCCGAAGTTTCAGAAACAAGAGCCTGCCTTTATTTTGTATGATTCTGCTCATCGAAGAGGTGGCGGCATTTAAGACTGTGTGACAGAGCCAGCTCTGATGGTGTAGTGGTTAAAGTTCTGCGCTCTCTGCTTCAGCAGCTCGGGTTCACTTCCTGGTCGTGGAACCACACTGCCCATCTGTTAGCTGCCATGTTGTGGAGGCAGCTCACATAGAAGAAATAGAAGGACTTACAGATAGGATATAGCACCATGCACAGGGGCTTGGGGGAGAAGAAAAAAAAAAGAGTAAGATTGGCAGCAGATATTAGCTCAGGGTGAATCCTTCCTTACAAAAAAGAAAAAAAGAATTTGTGATATCATTTTCTTTTTTCGTCTTCCTCGTTCAAAGTCTGGTCAAGATTCAATGGGGAGGGGAGACTCTGGTGTTGTGCTGGTGGATGTTCAACAACCAGCTGTCTTGGCAAAAACAAACAAACCTTGATTTGTAGTATATGCAAATTCCTGCAGTGGAAATACTCCCATTATGGTCAATTTCCAACTATCGATGTGAAGTCACTGAATGTGGACGTTGGGAATAGACGGACAGTAGCACACCATTATACGATACTTCCCCACATAAATGCAATAGATGTAAATAACCTCACAAACATAGATAAGAGTAAAATGTTGCAAATAATTAGAAAGCAATGAATTTTGACTATTTATTACTTTTGTTTTGAATGCAACTTGTTTAATTATGAGTTTATTAATTTAATTTTTAATAATGGCACTGTCTAACAATGAGCACAAAAACTTCCTGAAAGTTAACAATCAGCTCTCCTGAGCTGTTCCAAGCTGACTCCAGCACACCGTTTTACAGACTGTCTCTTGAACAGGTCCTTCCTTTCATAGACTCTACCCAGATCCTTGTTCCAAGTCCAAAAAAGGAAGGTCTTCGGGTGAAATTGCTCAATGACGTGTGGTTCAAGATTCTGGCTGGAGAGCTAGAGCATGAACCAACTACCTTCTTGATGTTATTAAAGTCTGACAGCCTTTGAGTGTGAGTTATTCTCTTTGCCACTATCCTCATCCCTGATCATGTCTCTGCCCTTCACTATCCTGTGTGTCCAGAGGCTGACACCTGAGGACTGCATGATTCAGGACTTTGGATCTCTTGCTTCTGGTTTAGCTCAGCCAAAAGGAGGCACTGGTAAGAGATATGAAGCCAGAAGAAGAGAGAAAACGAAGAGTGTATGCACATCCTCTCTCTCCCTGCCTCACTGCAGTTCAGACAGTAGCCTCACATGACTCCTGCAGGTGGCTGTCTCCCATGGTTCTCACTGACCAATCCCAGCTCCCTCCTCCTGTCTTCCTCTGTAGCTGTTCTCTGCATGCTTCACCAACCCTCAGGCCACACCTCTGCAAATAGTTCTTTCACTAAGTTATTCCCATCTAACCCTTTTTGAATGGCCTTGTATGTTACCAGCACCCTATATGATATACTAAGTGCAGGTACCCAGTGATCTATCCAGTTGCATCAGTCCTTAGGAAACCCAGTAGCCTAATTCCGTGTATGGGAGAGCACACTGCTATGTGATATTTTCATTATGCTCACCCTGTCACATCCAGGAGGTCCTGAATGTCATGACCTCTGTCCAGTTACCAGCCATAAGTAGGAAAGAGGAGAGAGAGACAGCTATATTTCCCAATACAGGGTTTCCTTAACTTCCACACACAATGTCATCCACCCAGGTTGGGGTACTGTCTTGGCTGGTTGGCTGAACACGGCTTATGCTTTGCTCTGAGAACCAGGCCTTAGCTCCAATGTCATATACAGTCTGTCCTGTGGGACCTATAATGAAACTAGGTACCTGCTAAGGCCCTTTTCTAGTCCCTGTCCTGTTCCTCTGGTGCCACAATTCTCTCTGAAGCCTGGGTCCTTGTCTTGCTCTGATGCATACCTTTCTTTGGCCTGACATCCTTCCTGGCCTGATACCGCAGCCCCATGCATGAATTCAGTTGTCAGAACTTCCTAGAGTCAACAATAGGTCATTACACTAAGATGAGTTGAGTATGTTCCATGCACCAGGCACTGTGCTAACCAGTTCACACTTGTGATCTCTTCTACCATGGTAACAATCCAGTGAGACTGGCACCATCATTACCCAACCTCTCCAACCTGTCACCTACCATTTGTGCAGGTCATTCATCTGTTTGTACTCAGATACATTCCCTCCCCTTCTCTCCACCTGCTCTGTATCACGGGGAACTACATTGCCAGGCTGCTCCCTTGTCTGCTAGCTTCTGGCTAGGCACCACCAATGGAAGGACATGGCAGGAGATAGAAGGACGAGAAGAAGCTGAGGTAATGTTCTCCCTCTCTTCATCTGAGGCAGCACCTCTGGTCTGGCAGCAATTGTGCTTCTGCTGTGGCCCCAGCTCTCACTGGATAGCCTGTCCCTCAACTGTCCCAGCAGGCCCGTCACAGTTCCAGCTTCCACAGGGCTCCTGGGCTCCTGTGGACTGTTTCCTTACCTCGTCCCTCCAGCCCTAGAGGAGGCAGTGGCTTGCCACAGTTGCCAATCTCTGCAGTTGCTTCATCTTGTCTTTGCTGTCTTAGCTCTTCCTATATCCAGTTGAAGCTAATTCCCTACATTAAATTCTCTCCATTGAAATACCTGGCATGGGATTTGCTTTCCTGGCTGTACCTTGACTGATATGCTTCTCTACCTTTTGTCCTGTACACTTGCACCTCTGTGACCGTGTGTGTGTGTGTGTGTGTGTGTGTTTAATTTACTGAAAACATCTGCCACTGTAACTATGTGTTCCCTTTATAGCATTAACTAGCAATTACAATAACTAGTTATAGTAATAACTGTTCCCTTTTCCCTGTTTATTGTCTGCCTTTCTTGATAGCCTGTAAGTTACATCAAGACAGGCATCTTGCATATCTGTTTGACTGCTGTATTTCCAACACTCCAGTGGATGATTGGCTCATGGGCACTCATATTCAATAAACAAATGAAAAAATTAATGAATCTTCATTTTACATATAAAGACACTCAAGCTTACAGAGATGAATTGATTTTTCAGATCAGCTGATTTTGTGCTGCCAACCAGCCCAGGGCACTACCTCCTTCATGCCAAATGTTTTTTTCTGTGGAGTCTAAGAATTGTGACCCAGATTTCTCATGGAAGCAGCCACCTTATTCCATCTTTGACCTCCCACTCCCGTGATCCCTGTGTCCCCAGCGCTGTGTGTGCCTGCTTTCACCGTAACCTGCTATATGTACTAGGCTTTAGAGTCTTCCTCCCACGGCATCCTGAGCCCTGTTTCCCAATATCACTCCCATTCCATGGGTGGCCAAATTTCATTCCCACCTTGATCCCTGTCCCCATGAAACACAATTCCAAGATTCTCTAACAGTGTAGACTGTCTGGTAGAACTGAGGTATTCAGATGCAGGTCTCCAATAGGTAGTCTCCCCAAATGGTAATTATCAAAATCTGCTAAAGCCATTTCAAAGAACAGACTCCCAGGTCCAATCACAGACCTGGGGAACCTGTATTTTTAAAAGTGTCCCTCGTATTCTGTGAGTCAGCCAGGCTTCAGAACAACTCTGTTGCCACAATAGAAGCAAGGAGAGGAGAATCGCTGGCTGCAGGTAGAACTGAAAACAAATCAAAACAAAAAAACAAGAGTTTTAAGTGCATGCCAGGAATGGGGCTGTCTGATTCTCAAATATTGTCATTCTCTGGAGCAGAAGGGAGGGACTGTCTGTGCCCAGAATTGTTGACTGAGCGTGTCCTGGGATTGCTTCCTGTTTCTGCTCTCCGTCCTTGCCTCCTCAGCACTCTGTGTGGCAGAGTCCCTGACAGTAACCAGGCAACTCTAGAGTCTGGCCTGAGCGCCCTGCTAGGGTGGCCAGATAAAGCATAGAATATCCAGTTAAATTTGAATTTCAGATGAAGAATGAACAACAAATAATTTTTTAGTGTATATATATATATATATATATATATATATATATTCTGAAATTAAAATTTAATGGACAACTGACTTTGATTGCTACTCCTGGAACCATAAACCCTCCAGTTGTCTCATACCAGCAGATTGAAGAACTAACCAAGATCACACTCCTTTCTAAGAGGACACTTGAACTTCAGTTTCTGTGAGTCACTCATGGAGCCGTGGATGATGAGGAGGTCCATCATTAATAAACATGGCCTTCTGCAAGGTGTAGCATTGATAGACTCCATTTTGTCCACATTTATTTAGTACCTATGGCTGGCTGCTCTCTGGGTGCCAAGTCCACCCCAAAGACCACAGTGGCAAGTGCTCAGCGCTCTGGGATGACTTGGGGGAGAAGCTCCATCTATTTCAGAAGAGCAGCATCAATTCCGCTAAATCAGCTCAATTGCTTTAGTGTCCAATTTGTCTTCTCCATTTTCGGTTATTGGAAAGATGTTTCACACATTTGTCAAAGGGCATATCTCATCTTACATTGCATTTCTCACAAATATGTGTTAAAACATGTAGGCTTTTCATAAGTGATGGGATTATTTTCTATTCTGGGGAAAGCCTCTGTGTTTGTTATTTATTTATTCATTCAACAAATCTTTTTTTGAGAATGTATTATGTGCCACATGCTATTCTAGGTGTCAGAGAGGTTGAAGTGAAAAGAAAAAAACACACAGCTTTAAGGAATTTGTGCTAGAGAGAAAATAAGGAAAGAAGGGGGATAGAGCATGCCTCTGGGGAAGAAATGGGGTTGAAATTTTAAAATATTGATTCATTGAGGAAGACCTCACTGAAAAGGTGACATTTAGGCAACAATTTAAAGGAGAGCTTTAAGAACTCTTTAGTGAATTTGTCTAATCATCATTCGTCTTAAAATGTATACATTTACCTAAAAGAGAGTACTTCATACAAAGTCTATCATTTATCAAGACATCAAATTTGTAAAATGATATTGGAATATGATGCATTTAATATCAATATCCACTTTTCTGTCTCAAATGGTCCCACTCAGGCACCCACAGTGCATTACAGTTGTTTCTAATTAATGTTTGGCCAGGCAGTGTAATGCTCAACGTGCAGGCTCCAGAATGTGACTGCCTGGTTTCAAATCCTGTCCCCATCGCTTAATAATGATATTATGTGTGGCAAGTTGCTTTAATTTTCTGTGCCTCAGTTTCCTCATGTTAAATCGGAATAATGTTACTCACTTCAGTGTTGTGAAGATTAAATACACCAATGTAGAATCCCTGCTATATAGAAAGTTCTTAATGGTGTGCTGATAAACTGGCTCTCCAGACAAAAAAGAAAAAAAAAAAAGCCCTGACATGTAGCATTCGCCAATTTCCATGGTGTAAATATCCTCACCTTGGCGGATTTCAAGCTACGAACGTTTTCACTGAATGAGGAGTTGGGAAGAGATGCACACAGGAAGCTCCAAAGAGCAGGTACAAGCTGGCTATGACACACCACATCAATGGCTCATGCACCATATTATCAAGGGTAAGTATTTATTTCTAGAAATGTAATAGTCTGAAGGAAGTATTATATACGTTTATTTATGGCTTTAGAGCGGTTTTGCAGCCTTGGCACTGTTGACATTTTGGGCTGGATAGTTCTGTTATTGTGGAGGGCTGTCTTATACATTATGGAATATTTAATAGGGTCCCTGACCACCACCTGCTAGACATTGGGAACTACCTTCCTACCCCAGTTGTGAGAACCAAAAGTGTCTTCAGACATTGTCACATGTTCCCTTGGGGACAAAATATGCCTGATTGAGTACGAGTGCCTTAGAGAAATACAAACACAAGCTAGAAGAATATATTTCTAGAGGAAGTATTTTTAAAAGAAGGTAAAATTAGTAAGATGCTCATGTGGCTGCAAATACACGGAAACGGGTATTGGTTTTTAGGTAACTGATCATAAGACAAATTGAGCGTTGGGTTAACATTAGGTGAAAAGGTAGGCTCAAATGTCACAGGAGGGAAGCAGCATGATAGACAGGCTAGAGCGGACTGCTTGGGGTGGGCGGTTGTGTGAAGCCCACACTGCAAGAGTCTGTTGGTATCAGATAGGCCTCAGCTCCTGCGTAGACTCTGCACCTTGTTAGCTGTGTGATTCTAGGTAAGACACTTAACTGCTCTGAACCTCAGAGTCCTCATTAATGAAAAAATGATGCAGACTGACTTAAATAGGTTGTGAAAATCATAGTCAGATCTTATAAATATTTATTTAAGAGGAAAGAAAAGGGTCCTTGTTCGGTCTGAGTTTTCGGGGATAGGTAGGCCTTGGGCAGGGACTGATGGAGAGAGGCAGGTAAGTGGCGGGGGCTGGGCAGAGGAAAGCAGGTTGATAAAGCGCGTGCTCTGTCACACAGGCTACAGGTCACTGCTTGGAAATGTGAGAACAAAATGGGACCCCAAGTTAATGACGTTCAGGTGTGCTGGCCTGGCCGTCTGGTCCTCGGAGAATCGTGCCGAGGCCAAGGCTACGGCTCCAGGGCTGCCAAGGCAAACATTCAGGCCCAGGGTAGACCCACCCATGCCTGGGGCCTCCCACCACACTGCACAGCACCCTGTGCCTGCTGGTGCCTGCACCTGCCCCCTGCAGACACAGTAGGCACTGCCCAACTGTCCCTCCTCCCAGAAGTCCCCGTTACCCTGTCACCTGCCCAGTCCAGCCCAGGAGTGGCGCCATTGTTCCCTCTTTCTCAGTGCCAACCTGGGCCCCAGCGAAAGCCCTGTGGCTGGAGTTAGGCATGTAGACAGAGAATCTCTCCATCCTCCCTCCCCTCCACCCTTTGTCTTGCTCTGCTCTCTGCACCCTGTACCCTGCTCACCAGTATCCCCGGGCGTTGCCTCTTTCCTTCCATCACTCAGCCTTAGAGATGGACCCAACATGAGTTGTGTTCTACCCAAGCTCTGCTCTGCTTACACAACACTCTCATGGGCTGCTGAGCAAACCGAACATTACAGATGCAGCATTCATTCCTCCCAGGACACGATGGAGGGTAGCCAGAAGGGTAGGCACGCAGGTGGGCAGAGTCAGCTCCGTTCAGGGACGCCTGTCGATACCATGCAAATTCCACCCTGCAGGCCCTTGCCTCTGGGCTTAAAGGAGGGTCTGCTCTGACTCCACAAGTAAGACTGTTGTGAAAGTATTTTTGCTTTGGGCCTTCCAGACATGGGTCAGCATCTAGACCCACGCTTATTTATTGGCTGTGCAAACATGAGCATTACTTAATCTCTCTGTGTCTGTTTCTCCATCTATCAAGCTGTAATGGTATAGTCTTTCATATGAGTGTTAGGAAGATTAATGAGATTACTTATTGTTTCTTTCAACAAGTATTTATTAAGCATCAACTATATTCCAAGAGCAGTGCTAGGCCCTGGGGATACAGCTATGAATGAATTATATCCTTGATTTCCAGGGCCGCACATTCTAGGGGAAAGACAAATGAGAAATTATAGTAGCAAGATGATACATCATACACACACACACACACACACACACACGCACATATATACATATATATGATAGAAATAAGAGATGAGTGGAATATACCATTCATGAGATCCTGCTTCAGGGCCTTTGCACTTGCTGTTCCCTCTACCTTTAAACTCTTCCCACCAATATCTGCAAAGCTTATTCCTTAATAGTCTTCAGGTCTTTGCTCAAAATGTCACCTTGTCATAGTTGTCTCCCATTATATATATATAACACCTATGCTCTCGTGCTCTATTCTCCTTATCCTTCATTTTCTTCCTAGTCTGAAATATCATACTTTTTTTTCTTTTCTTTCTCTAGAATGCAATCTTTATGAGGGCAGAGATGTTATTTTCTTCACTGCTGTAACTCCAGCACCTAGAACCATGTCTGCAATGCAATTAAACACTTTAATGAATATTTGTTGAGTGAACGAATGAGTCAATAAATGAATGAATGAATATTGGAGTGAGCAGAGAGTGAAAGACATAATTCCTCCTGGAGGGTCACAGAGAAGAAAACACTTGAGACAGATCTGAAGGAATGGTAAGACTTATTTAAATGACACAGGGAATGGCTGAGGGAAGAGCATCAGCAAAGGACAGCTGAAAAGTCTTGGTTTGTCCCAAAAATTGCTGGTATTTTTGAGTAACTAGGGAGCTGCGGATAGAATCAGAGGCACTGGTAGGAAAGGCGTGTGGAGAGTAGGCTGGAAACAAATCTCATTCAATCCCTCTTAGGAAGATTGGACTTGACAGGGAACCTAGAACCTACTTTTATTTTTGAAAAGGAGCACAATGCCAGGCACACAGAAGATGCTCAGTGTTTTCCCAGCATCTTATCTCTCCTACATCAGCCTATGAGGGATACATAGAAACCCCCAAGGGAATAGACTATGCTACCAAACCCAGCTGGCTCACTCTGCAGGCCATGTAATTCAGAATCCGTGTACAACTCAAGAAAATATTTGCCCCTTCTCAGAATTCAGCCAAGGCCAGTCTGCCCTAGTCTAGCCATCCACCCCGTTTTGAAACTTTCCATGCCAAATGTGCTGTTCCCCAAAGTGTTGATGAATTAGAGCTTAATTATCCAAGCTCCAGTTCCCGTCTTTTCTGGTTACAGTAAACAAATCAGAGCCTGTTTAAATGGATTTTTACTACAGGGTGAGCTCTTGCACAGACTTTTTACTGAAATAGTATCACTTCTTTGAAGATGGCCTAAGTTTCATGGAAGAGGCTTGTGGCAACTTCTCCCTGCTCTGCAGATGTACTTGGAGAAAAGAGGAAACGGAACGCTCACACTGGACTAAAGTGAGGAAGGCTGAAAAACTCTGTGGAGTCAGCAGTATTGATTCGTTCTCCAGTTCCTCATGCACATCAAGGGTTTGGAAGAGATTATATTCTAAGAGAAATTGAAGAGTCATGGTGACTTTTATTGTTTTTGAAATGCATTTTTAAAACAATATTTCAGAAGCGAATGAGCACAGTCACTGTAGTGTGGAGGTATGGTGTGAGGTAGGGATGTGTGTGTGTGTGTGTGTGTGTGTGTGTGTGCATGTGTGTGTCTGTGTGTGTGTGCAGTAAATGGAGTGATTATAAACTTTGGGGAATGGTCTCTTAGATCATCTCACTTGTGAATGGCATTATAATTAACTCATGATTTTAGGGCCTCATCATGTCTTACCTTAATTAATTCCTGTGCCTCAAAGCTTACCCATGTCCAATCTAGCTCAAAATTTCACCAGCAAAATCTTTCTAATATGCAAATTATATAATACATAGTCTTGCTCAAAACCCCTTCAATATAAGCCAATATCCTACAGAATAATGTCCAAACTCCTTAACCTGGTGTTTATAAGTTCCTCCCAAACAGCTTCTGTTGACCTCACCTCCTGCAGCCTCAGTATCCTATGGTTCAGCTGGAGGGAATCACCAGGACCTACTGTAACATTTATCTTCACTGTCCAACATGTTTATCTGCCAAAGACCTACTCATCCTGTTGAGAAGATGCCCAGTAAACATTTCTCTACTGAAAAAAATAAATGGACTAAGAAGGAGGTACACAAATACAAACATCCATTTATGTTCTCTCCTTTTTATCCTTTGCTTTCCTGTAGTTCCAACATTTTTGAGAATATGTAACCTCTCTGTTGGGATCCATGAGTACATAAGTCAAGGTTAGAGTGAAGGCCATTGAATGAGTGGATAAGCCACGTTTACTTCCCTTTTCAGAGCCAAGCATTCTCAGAGACAATAGCCCATGCCTTGTAAAGAGAAGACTTTACCATCTTTGGGAAATTCTTAATGGTTAGTCAAGAGACCCAGGCTGAAGGAGAGTGATGGAGACCTTGCCTGGCCCATCTGGGCAGAGAAGGAGCGTCGCTGGCACTCTCATACCAAAAGATCGGCTCCTGGAACCACAAGGACCCTGGTCACAGCCAGCCTCCCTGAACCTGCTCCTCCTTCAGAGAAAACCTTTGATGGCAGCCTACTCTTGACTGTGTCTGGTGAGCACTAGGCTTCTTTGAATTCCAGTCAAAATCCAGCCCGAAGGACCAGCATCTCTGTACTGACTATAAAAGAAAGCACTGCCATTTCAGAGCATCAGGATGGCAGCAGGTTATAAATTGCTGATTTCAAAACTTTTTCTTCACCTATCTCTAGGAGATGAAATAAGCCTTTTACCTGAAGTGAGTCTTTTGGAAAGTATCTGGCCTATTTCAATTATCTTCGATCCTGGTAGCCTGAGATGCACTGAAGCCATTCGATACACTAAAATGTTGATATAACTGAGACCTCTCAATGATCCTGAGGAGCCCCTAAAACAAGAGCTGCCTCCAAACATCAGCCCTACATGGCTGAGGGCTCTTCTCCTCTTGCTCCAACCTGAGGGTGGGACATATCTCAGAATCCAGCTGGACAAGTGAAGGTTAACTCCAGTGGGATGAACTCCCTGAAAGGAGACTAGAATTCTATCTCATCACTGGGCTGGGCCACTCACTTAGGAACCAGGAACAAGAAGATCCAGCTGTGGGCGTCTGGATAAAGTCAGGGTTTGAATTCAGGTCTTCTCAACTTCAAACGAGCCTGTACATATGCCACACCATTGTCTCCCTCTTAATTCCGCCACGCTGGTGTTCACCATGTGAGGCCACCCCAAAAGGAATCCTTCATGCCCAGTCATGACTCTGGAGGCTGTATCTCTCTGCTTTTGGTTGATTTTAATATGACATGAGGACCAGGAAGTTCTTCCTATTCATTTTATTTATTTATTTTAATGGCCTAAATTCAACTCCACTAAGCAAATCAATTCAGTGCCAAGGCTGAAATTTACAATACACCCACCAATACTGTGGCTCAACAGGATGCATTAAGAGGCTAGTTAAACACCAAATGTAGTATAAATCTCAGCCTTATAGGGGTGCTGAACACATAAATAGCTTCCAAAGAGCTTCGATCAATACCAAGATATATGTGCCCACTCAGAGTGTGCAAATAATTTAAATTTCAAATTAGCCCCTCCCCCCATTTCCTGGGCTCTGGAACTTCTGTTAATGGCACCAAATTTCCATTATCTAAATACTGGTTTTTGAATTTCTATTACAATATCCAAATTGGGACTGAGGAAGCATCAGGGTCTGTGTGTTGTTGGAATCCAGAGATAGAATCGAGAAAGACTTGAAGAAGCAGGGAGTGGGGAGTCACAGGGAATGAGATAAAGGATGGGACTCAGGATATCTTGGAAGATACAAATAGGTAGCCTAGAAAAAAGGGCAGGTAGCAAGTCGGTATTAAGAAATCTGGAAGCAGGTAGAAGGTGCCAGATCACACAAAAATGGTGTCTTGGCAATGCCTTCATTGGGCTGAAGTGGGCTAGGCTTGTTCTGGAAAGCCATGGATTCTGAGCATAGACACAAAGTGAGGGTCTCACCATGGGAACATCAGACATATGATTTAAATGGTATCAAAACAATGCAGACCCAATGCCCACTGCCAAGTCGTGAAGTAACTGCTCACTTTATGCTGGTGTTGGCTTTGAGGCTAAGGTGGCCTGAGCTCACAGGTGAGTCAGGGATGCAGGCCTGAGGTTATTTGGGGGAGCTGCAATCTCTCTTCTCCAGGTGTAGTTTCTGCAGCCCCTCCCTTCCCTGGGTTATGGGGCAGCAGCATTTTCGTGATTGTATCCAAAGGGATTCTCTCTGCACACAGCCCAGAATGTGAATACCTGAGTATGGACCATTTTTTACCCGGGTCATTCAGGGGTAGGAGGTCTTCCTCGATCTTCATTTTCTTCCAGGTTTTTTGCATAGACCACTTCACCTAGTGGACCAGAGAGCTGGGCCACCTGGGTTGTAATCCCTGCTCTACAGCCCACTAGCAGTGCCACCCTGGGCAAGCTCTCCAACCTCTGGAAACTTCCATCTCCTCATTTGTAAAATAGGAGTAACAATGGAACCTACCTCATCCATTGATGGAAGGATTGAATAGCTTAAAGGCATTTAGCCCACAATAATCTCTCCACTCACTCATATTCAGCAAGTACTTATCCTCCAGGAGCCACCTGCTTTTTTAGCCTCAGGAATACTGTGGAGAACAATGAGAACAACAAACTCTGGCTTCACGGAGCTTACATGCTAGGTGGGGAGGCAGCTAATCAACAATAGACAAAAGAACACGTGATACGTCAGGTGGTGAGTGTTATGGGAAAATATGAAATAGGCTAAGTCAATAGAGAGTAAGGGGGAGTGCTGTTTTAGCTAAAGCAGCCAGACAAAGCCTTTCTGAGGAAGAGAAGTTTGAGCAAAGATGTGAGTGAAGTGAGAGAGCAGGCTATGCAAAGTTGTGTTCTGCAGGAAAAAGGTTCCCAGCAAAGGAAACAGATGTGCAAAAGTCCTGAGGCTTTCAGCATAAGGAGTAGCAGGATGGCTAGAGGGACTGTGAGCAAGGAAGACGGGGCACAGGTGAATGAGAGCAGGTGGCCCTGGTAGCCATGGTAAGGACTTTGAAGGAGACATGAAGTCATCAGAGGATTCTGAAAAAGGAAATTCCATGATGTGGTTTAAAGTCTGAGAGGGTAGCTGTGGCCAGCGTATGGAAGGTGAAAATGGGGACCTCTTCAGAGCTCCTTGCAGTTATCCAGGGGAAAGATGATGAGGATGGTGACACCCCTTCCTCATACGGTTGTCACTGGTACATTGTCTGGTACAAGTTAAGACCGCAGTGGATGTTATCTATCTTTATCTAATTCTTATTATCCCTCTCTGGTCTCTCTCTCTAATTTGCCCCTGTGGCATATGCAGGACCCCTGCCCCAGTCTTCCCAGTCTTTATATCTGAGAGAACCCTGTTGCTCTTCCCTGTGGAGCGGGTGCCCCTGGACCATCAGAGAACCAGTCCAGCTTTAGGCAACATCTTTGGTCCCTGTGTGTTGGTGCTGATGACTGGAGACACATATTCCAAAGTGCAGCGTGTCCTAGCATGTTTGAGCCCAAATGCAAAGCCACCTCGTATCCTTATCTATGGAGCATCTTTCTGTTCATTCTCCTTGCTGCTCCCTTGACCCACTGGATGGCCAGACTGACCTGCAGGTGGCCCAGAGTTCCAAGGAGAGGTCATCAGTGAGAAGTCATTTCCTATGGACATGAGTTCCTATAATTGCTGGGTTCTGAGGCCTCACTACCCTCCCTCAAAGAAGATGTCATGGCCAAATTAACAACCAAAGGGAAACGGTGGGAATGGATGTATTTCAATATAATGTTCTTTGGGAAGATGGTCTGGTTAGGCTGTGGACTGTTCCTTAGTCTGAGCTGCCAACCTCCTTGGAACTCCTAGTTCAGGCCAGAGGCAGAGGCTAGCCCCGTCTTCCAAGGCTTGCTGCCATGGGAAGGGCTCACCTCAGCTTCCTCAGCTCGTCCTGGGACTGACAACAGCAGACAGGGATATGAGCACGGGTCCATCCAGATGAGTTCCACTAGGTATTGCTGTTGCTCAGAGAAACCTCCATCACACAGACGTCTGCCATGCAACCAGTTTACGAAGTCTTTCCATAAAGCTTTCCAAATATTCCTCCAGTCTTTCTCCCTCTGCCCCCAACGCCCTGTGAAGACAAGTCCTTATTGTCTCTATAAAGGGTTAATGCCAGCCTCTCAAGTGTTCCACCTGCTACCATGCTTGCTCCCTTTCCAATGTGTACCTGGGCAAGTGCCCCCCCCCCCCCCCCCGCCTTTGATTCTCCAAGAGCCTCAGAAGAAAGTGCAACCAAGTCTGTGTGACTCATCTTGCACCTGCCACCACTCCACGCCTAGGTGTTCTACAGTCAGCCTGAATCTCAGCTCCCTGGGAGGATGCTGTCCCCTCGTACACTTCTGTGCCTTTACTGATACCTTCTCTCCCGTCATTTTCATGACCCAATATCCAGCTCAAAAGCAGCTTTTTTCCATGAAGCTTTCCATGACTAGGCCAGGAAATGAGATTGCTCCTTCCTCTGGGGACCCCAGACATTTTCCTACATTTATTTCAGATTTCCCAAATTCTTTTCCAATTATCTGTGCATGAGGCATTCTCCTGGCCCAGGGCATCAACTGTCTGAGGGCACTGGCTGTTTTATGTCATCATGCGCTGGGCATTCGGTATCATTGGTTGCAGAGCATCCTACTAAGCAGATTTAGGCAAATCGGATGAGCGGAGGGTGTGAGGACGCAACGAGCCACCACTGCAGCGGAGAAAATCCCAAAACATTCTAATAATATCAGCAAGTTTCTTCTCAATCATTGACGCATTTACTCTTCGCATAAATCCCATGGATTTATCCCTATTTTGCAGATGCCAAACTGAGGCTTACTTAGAGAGGTTAATTGAATTGCCCAAGGTCTGACAAGGAGCTGGTGGTGTGGAAGTCAGAATTTAAAGCCCGCTCCCGCCCAGTTTAACACGTGGGCTCTTAGCCGCTGTAGAAATGCCCCTCCCGTCATGGGAGACGTTGATCTGCCGGTCTGTATTTGACTAGCTTGGAGGGTGGACTTGCAATGAATTGAAGGATTATGTAAGAGAGACGATTACAGCAGAGTCTGCGAAGTGTCTGCCTCCAACAGGGCGGACGGCTTTCTTTTCTGCCATGTCGACAGTTCAAAGCACTTAACAACTCAGAGAGGACTTACCTGAACTCGCTGAGTACTTTGTTTAAAATTCCAAATCACACTTACCACCCTCACGATCAAGTCAAGTCCTTTCTTTCCCTGAATAGAATTTTCGGACACAAAAGGAATCTTAACTACTTGGCAATCCTGAATTTTGCCCTGGCCTTGATTTGGGGGCAATTATTTGTGGTTGAAAGCAGTGGGCGGGGACAAGAGAATGATGTCACCAAGGATCCCTGAGCAGTTCATGGACTGCTTTTCCTTGGCAGCTCTTTGAGTCAAAAGTCTACTCCATTGTCCACTTAGAGCCCCTTTGAACCTTCCTGTATTCATTCAACAAACACTCATTAACACCTAATATACCAGACCCTGTTTTGGGTGCTGGACAAACAAGGAGAAGGTTTTTAAACCATGAAGCTCATAGTATACAGGGAGAGACAAAAAAATACTCAAGAAAATAATTATGAAAATAAAATAATTTTACACTGCAATAAGTAATAGCAGAGAACTTAATAGGAGGCTGGGAGAGAAAATGATGGAGGTTGCATGACTTTAGATAGTGTGGTCAGGAGAGCCTTCCTGGAGGAGGTGTCAGTTAAGTAGAAGCAGGAAGAAAGAGAAGCCAGGCATTTGAGGGTGGTGGAAAGGAGGACTCCAGGCATGGGGAGCCAGAGGCCTGGCTTGGCAGCCAGAGAGTCAAGGAGCCTGTGCATGTGTGAGGGCGCACGAGATGAGGCTGGCATCCATGTTGTCTCTGAAACTTAATTCTGGATACCATGGTGCCTACGCACTGAGTGAGCCAAGAAAATTGCTTCCTTTCTCTTCTTCTCAATTTCTAACTATACGAACTCCTATCACAGCATTCTATTTTATCCCTGGTGGCCACGGATGTTGAGAACACACCATTGGGAAAGCTCCTTGGCTCAAAGTTACCAGATTAACAAAGTGATACGGATACTACTCTGAAGGCATCTACAGTCGCCAGGGCTTCTGATTCAGGCCTGCAATGAACAGGGGACCAGAGCAGCTTCCCCAGCGCCAGGGCCATCTCTTGTTAAGACTTTAGTGAGAGAAGCAAGTTCTTCATAGGAAAGTGCTGATCCCTTCCCTTTGGATGGCGCTACATGGTTCAAAGGCAGTCATGGAAGTTTCTTGGAGGAGGTGACTTCAGGATGTACACAACATCCTCAAATGAAAAGGAGGAGGAAGCACATTCTGGGTAGAAGAAATAGGCTTGCCAGTTGTGGAAGTGTGTATTGACTGGTTCACGCACACGTGGAGACCGGCCGGGCTGGAGCAGGTCTGTGCTGGAGAGAAGTCAGGTGTCGGGACACGAACTTAGAGGGAGGGCAACAAGAAGGGAGAGCATCCTTGGAATCCTGCCCTTCATTCTGTCCTCCCTCTACTTTCTTTGGTGTAAACAGGACTTTCCCATTCTCCCCATGGGAGATTTCACAGCTGTTATCTCAATCCTCTCGACCACCTTGGGAGGTATAATTATTCCCACTTACTGGATAAGCAGACCAACACTCAGGGGTTAACTGAGAGGTGGTAGAAGCAGAAGTTGCACTCATGTCCCGCACGTGTCGTCAAAGTCACACCACAGCTCCCTCCTGTCCGACCCTGTGTCCTGCCTCATCTTACTGCACGCATGCATTTAGGTCATAGTCACTTTTGCATCTCTGTCCCCTTGAACCTCAGGTTGGCACCACGATTATCCCATTTTTACAAGTCAGCAAACTGAGGCTCAGACATATTAGACGACTCCTCCAATGTCATACTGCTAGGAAGTGGCAAATGCGTTACTCCTGCTCTTAACAACACACTGCATTGCTCCCAGGACCAAGTAGCTGTGACTGTTAGATAACTGTTGTTGTCCCTAATAAGGAAACCATTGCTCTGGGGCAACGTCGGAGGTGCAGCAGCCAGTAGGTGAGCAAGGAGCATGGGTCGCTCACCTGGCCATGTGTGCCTTCGAGCTGCTGTCAGCTTGTGCGCCAGGGTCCCTCTGAAGCCTTGAGCTGTCAGCACAGACTCCACCAGGGAGTGAGCAACACCCCTGCCTTCCCAGGTCTGTCTGAAATCCAGCCCAGCAGCAGGCACTGGGTGAACGCTCAGACCGCTCCCGGAGCCTCCACCTGGTCCTGGTGCCATTGCTTGTGGAGATGGAAACAGGGAGGCCCATCTGACTCAAAGACGCCTCATTGCTCCTGACACCTCGGACTTAAAACCCACTATCGATGTCACTCAGCATCTTTCCCGCAGGGCGTGATGTAGAGAGAGATGGGAGAGAAAAGGGAAGGGACTTGTGGAGCGAGGGCAAGACAGGGGGAGGGGGCTGGGGGAAAGGATTAAGGACCCACCTGTGGAAATCCTTTGGCGTGTTGGGCTAAAAGCCCAGCTGTGTGGGATCACAGGGGAGCCCCCAGCACAGCCCAGGGCCAGAGATCAGCGCCTTGCAGGCCTTGTTAGGCCTTGATTTCCCTTCTCCTCAGCCTTTGAGGGCGAGCTACAGCCACTGCCTGGGGAAATGCTGTCTCGGGACCCAGTCTCCCACTCGGGCCTGTGCAACCTTCCCACAGGAAGACCCCAAATGACACTGTCAGAAATCTGGATTGTTCTGTGACCTGTGAGGTAAAATCACATCAAGAAAAGACAGTCATTCCCTCTTTGATTCTCTCTCAGTCCCTCCGATTACGTCAAGGACATCGCCTCAGATTAATTCTAGAGTGTCTCTAACACCCGACCTTTTGCTAAGCTCCCTTTTAAGCAAAGAGCGAGCTGAATCTCTGGCAGGCAAGGGTGTTCAGGTAAAACATGGTACCATTGTCTAGCTTTCATTGGACTTTCACACTTAACTTCTGCTTAGAACCAGAAGTAGTCGTTGTCCCTTCCAAGTAAGGACAGAAAGTTTCTTGTTTACATCCTCGTACCTGAAGTTTTTAAAAGTGAAAGGAAATAACAGCTTGGCCCTTTGCAGATCTTCTAAATGCTTTGAGGAGATTCAGGGCCAACTGAAGGCTGGGAAACAGGGCCCCTGATGACAAGCCTCGGCGCCCGCCTCTGAGGGCTCTGGGAAGGTTCCAGAGACAGGACGGCCAGTCCAAGAGCTGCCTGGTGGAGACCCGGTTCCTGGCAGCCACGGGGGCCCCCTGAGCAGCAGCCTTTCTCCTGAACAAACATCCGTCTCTCTCCTCTTTGTCCTTAATGACCACAGCTGGCGGGGGGAGCGGCTTTAACTCCCAAGGAGGCTGTTTGTACCCAGCCTGTGAGGAGAGGCCTAAATTGGCATTCCACATCATAATAAAAAAATTCCCAGCAATTATTAAAAGATTCTTATCTCTTGCTCCCTATGTGGATAATGAGGTCCTTCTCTGCTGGACTGAGACAGGCTGTCTCTGCTCTCACTTAATGAAACAGGACCAAGTTTGCAAATGAGCCTGCCCCGGCTCTCCCCTTAACCTCTGCTTGTCGAGTTGTACATCAAACCTCCTGGCTTCTGTCTTTCCTTATTAACAGCCCGTAAGCTTAGCAGGGCCCTGGCTTCGGCACTTCCTCTTCGGGTGTACAGATCTGGTTTTCCCTGGACATAATGACTTGGGGTTTGCCTTTGTGTTTCCGTGACTGAAGTTTTAGGGGATCTGGGTGCTCCTGGCTTCATCCCCAAAGAAAGCTACAGAACCCTGAGAGAGAGAGAGAGAGGTTTAGCTGAAAAATCACTAGCACTTTTTTCCTGGGAGCCATTGGTGCTGGCGACTGGGTTCAGTAATGATTCTGATTGAAAACTTCTACCAGCAGCTGTGGGTTCCAGGGGTTCATTTCTTTCCCCAGACCCAGTCTCCTGAGTGGGGGATCAGGTCAGCTGAGTCATCATGACAGAAGTCACTGCATTATACTTTTCCAAGTCACCCCTCTGGGACTCGCAGGGACTTTCCTTTATTTTGACTCCATTTCAACAAAAACCTTTGAAACAGGGATAATTCTTTTAAGCGGAGTGTTTGACAGCTTTTCCTTAAAGGCTCATCTCCTGCAGGGAAAGAAGGAGATGGTGAGTGTGTGTTGAAGGGGCAGCTTTATGATCCATTTGGTCTCTTGTGTATATAGACGATCATTTTTGTAACATGGGTACTAATAGACTCTTTGCTCCCAGAAGGCGTTGACTCTGTCTGTCTGGTGAAGTGTGGCCAACACTATAGCTCTTGAGATAGATGTTACTTAGAATATTAACCACCCACCATTTCAGGAGGGCTTCACGCCAACTCTTTGAGATGCTGTTCCAGTTGTCTACTGTTGTCTAACAAAGTATCCCAAATCTTAGTGGCCTTGAACAGAAACCGTCTTATCCCTCATGATTTTGTGGGTCAGGAATTCAAGCCATTCCATTCTTTTCCTCCTCACGGCATTGGCTGGGATCTCTAGGTGGTCTTCAGCCAGTGGATGGCTTGGTCTGAAGACCCAAGATGGCGTCACTCATACGTCTGGAGGAGAACAGGTTCTCTTAGCAGACTGCTTGGGCTTTCCTGGGCTCCTCTCCCTTTCCTGTTTACTCAGAGACTCTCCAGAGGTCTCTCCAGCAGGGCATCGGACTTCTTAGGTGATTATTCAGGGATCCAAGAGCAAATCCAAGAGACAGGAAGTAGAAGCTTCTGGCTTCTTACAGCCTGGGCCTGGACCCTGGCTCTGCATCACTCTTGTTACATCTTGTTGGTCACAGCCACCATGAAGTCTGCCCAGATTCCAGGGGAAGAAACATACCTTAGCAGTAAGAGCTGGGCTCCCAGCCCAATTCCTACAGAAGAAGTTACTGGCAACACATGGAAAGGCCTGGAAGAGATGCTGGAGTTGGCCTCTTGATAGACAGGACTGAAGGAGTAGCTGGAATGGGGTTAGCCTGACACGTTTAGAAAGTGAGAATCACAGGATTATGATTTCCAATATCGATAGATGTTAAGGGAAACCAAAATCTCCAGGGAGATGGAAAGCCTGAGACCTGGGCTTCATCTTTGCTGCCCACCAAAGGAACTCAGGGCAAAGACCTTAAATGGATGCCAGTCTCTGTTGCCAGTTACCCCCAGAGATGGCCCCTTGTGGTTTGGGAAGCAGGGTATTCCAGAGTCAAGGATGGCACTCCCGCCCATCAGTCAACCCATGAACTGCTGCCTTCTTTTGCTGCACCATGGGCGCCTAGCGAGTCACAGAAAGCTGCAGTTACCACTGCCGCAACCAAGTAGGATCCTTTCTCAGGAATCTGAGATGTGGCATTGCACCTCCATTAGGAATCTCCTCTGCACAAATACATTACTATGCTCTCAGGACTTACCACTGGGTCTTGGAGGAATCCATAAACAGTATTCCTTCCTTCCTACCAAGGCAGGAAGATTACTCTCCTCATGATGCCTGTGCCCCTGCCCCTATTATTGTCATCTGTTCCACAAGTTACAAGCACCCCAGAGTGATAAACTTGAGATATACTGTACACTAATACTCCTTCCATTTTTTCCCTGCTCAGCACCTGAAGGCCCCTTCCACCTGATTATCCTCAGAGGCACATTAGAAGGGAGGCTGTTTTCACTGGTTCCCAAAGCTAGCTGTGCATAAAAATCACCTGGGAAACTTAAGGACAACATGCAGTTTCCTGGAATCCCCTGAAAGTGATCCTGATTCAAGAAGCAGGGGTTTGGATGCAGGAATCTATGTGCCACCAACTCCTCCCTGGAGATTCTGATGTGAGCCTGTGCCCTTCTAGATACATTTTATTAACTCCCAGCTATGCTGGGTCCTCATTTCAAAGGGACTGGCCAATTAGCCCTCTCAGTTGGTGAGACCAGCTTGGTTATTGAAGAGGCAAAGGCCCAGGGTGTGTTTTCTATAGCTAGAGCCTGACCCTTGACCTTTAGCCAGCTGCCTTGCAAATGCCATTGGTCACCAGGGCAACGCAGCTAGAGAGGGTTAATGGTTCGGAGCAAATGCATCTTCACTATTGGTGTGGGAGGGGAGGGAGAGAGAACTCTCTACTAAGAACAGTCCATCCTGAATCTATCATCTCTCAACAGCATTATCATCTTTTATTCTGAAAATATATGATGGAGCCAGATACCTCCTTGGCCCTTTGAATGGGGTTTAAGATTATCTGCCATCCCAACAAAGAGTCTCCCACCCCGACTCCTTTCCGCCAAGGGGATCTTTGCCGAAACCAAGATGAAAAAACCCATCCATGTAACATGTAAGATACAGACTCTGGATTTGAAGGCTTAGAAACGATTTTGGCTTTAGTGTTTGTGAGCAGTATATGGACAAGCAAATAAATGAACATCTGTGCCTTAGTTTCCTCATTCTGCAAAAATCTGGGAATACTAGTACTTACCTTGCTCTTAGAATAAATATGAGATAGTGCTTGTAAAGTACTAAATTCAGCACAGTGTGTGCTGCATAGTAAGCACTTAAGAAATATTCACGACTGTTATTGCTATTATTATTTCTATGAATGATAAATCCTTTTCTCATACATGGCTCTCCTTCTGGCCCCCAACTTCTGTGAAAGGCATCATCATATCCCAACTGGCCAAGCCATAATGTGGGCATCTTCTTCCTCTCCCTTCTCTCTCCCCTCCAACTCGCAGCTACCATCCCAGTGTCTCTCTGATCTAGCCCATTCATCTTATGATCCCTAAAATGACTTTCCAACTTTGCCTTCCTCACCTCTGCCTTCATGACTGACATCACCCCCAGCATCTTCTCTTCCTGTGACCATTCCTCAAAGTGGTCCAGAGGGATCCTTCTAAGAGATGAGTCTTAATAACTCACTCTGCTTAAAGAAATTACTGGTTTCCACTTCTCGTAACACTAAGCTCGAATCCTTTGTTTGGTATACAAAGCCCTTCACACTTTGTCCCAAACCTCCCCTTCAGGCCACCCTTATTACTTTCCTCTGTATAATATGTACCAATCAGAATTCCATGACCATATAGGTACCTTTCTGTGGTTCTCTCGTAATATTTTTCCTCTGGCCAAGACTTTCATCACCTTCTTTTCTCCATGGTAAGCCTGAAGTCATACTTAGAGACCTAGTCTCAGTGTCAGAGGCCCCGCCTGGATGCCCTGAGGTAGAATCAATCTCCTCTGTGTTTCCATACCTTTCCTCTCCCACTCATTTCAAGGTAGGCACTTCCCTCAAAGGACTTATTTAAGAACTTATCTCCAAGCTATATTGTAACTACCTGAGGGCCAGGCTAATGTGATTAAGATCTCAGGCTCTGAGGCCTCACAATCCTGGGTTTAACTCAAGTCCTAACCCAGTTGTGCCTCAATTTTCTCCTCTATAAAATAGAGAGAACGAAAGTCCTCTTTCCAGAGTTATTGGAAGAATTAAATGAAATCGTGCAAGAAGAATATGTAGCATAGCTTACTAGTACTAAATAAGCACTAGCTATTTTTTGTTTGCTTTTTTTGTCTGTAGGTCAGTCTTCCATGTGAGTTTTGAGGGCAGAACGCTTGTCTTTTAGGATTCTGTATCATGAGCTCCAAGGCAAGGCCTAGACTTCACAGCTGCTCAATGAATATTGAAAACTGAGTGAATGCATGAATTCCAGTCCTGAGTTTACCATTAACATATCACCTGATTATTCTACTGTCTGAAGCATGGTAGGAATCCCAGCCAATATGAAGGCACTGCCTCCCTCCAGATTCCTTGCTCCCGTTCTTTTTTGATTCCTTTGTTCCTCCCTCCATCTTTCCTTTCCTTCCTTTGTTTTTCTTCCTCTCTTCCATCTTCTAGTCCTTCCTTTTCTTCTTAGGTATTGGATTGATAATTTATTAATTTACAATAAAAAATAGACCTGTTGTATAACAAGAAACAAAGTTTCCTTAGTGATAAGGCATCATATTACCAATTTCAAGCTGTTTGGGAACCTGGATCATAATTAAAAATTACTTGACTGACTTAGCAATGAACTGACACTCCCTGTCAACAGCCACATATGTACACTTGGAAGTGAAAGATCCAGCCCCAGTTCAAAGCCAGAGAAGAGAGTAGTCCCAGCTGACAGCTTTACAGAGACTTTAGAGGAGCTGGACTCACCCGGTCGAACTGCTCCTGAACTCCTAAACCTCAGAAACTACGTGAGATAATTCTTTGTTGCTAAGTTTAAACAGCTAAGTTCAGAGTAATTTGTTACACAGCAATAGGTAACTAACACAGTCCATATCTACAATGTCTTCTCCACTTGCAGACAAGGAGAAAATACTTGGAATATGAGTCATTAAATAAATATGTAATTCACATAAAAGAGGAGATGATAATGAATCAAGTGACTGATGCATCATTTTTAAAAACAAAAAGTATTGTGAATATGGGTATAGTCATAAATATTAATAGTACAAATTCAAATAGTAAAAATATTATAAAGTAAAATTTAGACTTGCCTCGATTCCCCAATCCTATGCCCCCAAACCAGCAATATTATTTCCTCTCAGAGTATGTCCATTCATGGAGAAGTACGCGTACGACGGTATCCTAGGCTGCATCCATGGATCTCAAAGTGGGATCCCAGGACCAGCAGCAGCAACATCACCTGGGAACTTGTTAGAAATGCAAAATTTCAGGTTTTGCCCCAGATTTATTGAATCAGGAAATCCAAAGTGGGTCCAGCAATCTGTGTTTTAACACAACCTTCAGATGATTCTGATACGTAATAAAGTTTGACTCTACATACCCCTCTGCGGCCTGTTTCTATAGCTTAGTAGACCTCAGACAACTTCACATGTCATTAAATATCCATATCTGATGCATTCTTTAAACTGTCATCAGGACTTGGTCATACGTATATACCATACTTCATTAAAGAATTCCGCATCAATGTCTGCTTCCAAGTTTCTTTAGTATAACAAGAAAAGTTAAAATGAAGACCTTGTGTTGTGTTTATGAGTTGTAGATAGACAGGCAGTAAACTTTATAAATGTTCTCTAGGAGAAATTCCTGGAAGTGGTATAGTTGGGTCAAAGAGTAAGTACATTTTGAATTTGGACAAATTTGATAAGTTCTTTTCCAAAATATTGCATCAATGTTTATTAGTGGTCTAATCCTTGAAATCTCTTCCATGTTGGGCCTTATTATTAATGTTTAACTGTCACTTGGATGGGTTAAAATCATTACTCCCTTTATACTGTATTTCTTTATTTATGAGTAATATTAGGCACTTTTCATAGTTTTATTGACTTTTTTGCTCCCTATGAACTGCCTTTTTCAGATAATTCCTTTCCAAAATGATTTCAGCAAAGAGCTTATTCTGACTGGTTTGGGGGTCATTACAAGGTTTGAAGGAAAACTGCATTTTTAGCATCCTGTCAATTGCCCTGAATTTTTATTATGATTTGTGAGGAGTGATTGATCATAATCAAAAAATTAATCACCAATCAACGCTAGTAATTAAGTCATAATCATATTTGCATATACACTATAATTTATGCAATCTTTCGAGAAGGAAATTGAGATGGAAGCTATTGATTGTGGAAGATGTGCCAAAGGTGTCAGTGACTGGGACAGCGATTTTTACTGCAATGCAACTGGATCTCTAATGGTTAGTTCACTGGACTGAAGCAGGCAGGCTGGGAAAGTGATGCCCATGGGCTGGTTGGCATTTTTCTACCCCCCTAGCTGCACCCTGGTACACCTTTTGACCAATGGGGTATTTTAATTTCAAGGACCATGATGATAAAAATATGGACGGTTCAGAGAAAATCCAGCTCCACCGCTCCAATAGAGCTCACGCTGCACCCACGTAGAATGAGTCTGAAAGATAGAAATCATGAGCTGATTTAGGTCAGGTTGGGTAAATATTTTTGGTTAAAGGGCCTGATATTACAGGCATACCTTGGAGACACTGCAGATTTGGTTCTAGACCACCACAATAAAGCAAATATCATAAAAAAGTGAGTCACAAATTTTTTGGTTTCCCTTGTGCAGATAGAAGTTATATTTACACTGCACTGTAGTTTATTAATTGTGCAATAGTATTACATCTAAAAAAACAACGTACATACCTTAATTTAAAACAAGTTTATTGCCAAAAATTGTTAACTATCACCTGAGCCTTCAGTGAGTCGTAATCTTTTTGCTGGTGGAGGGTATTGCCTCCATGTTGTTGGCTGTTGACTGATCAGGGTGGTGGCTGCTGGAGGTTGGGGTGGCTGTGGCAATTTCTTAAAATAAGACAACGATGAAGTTTGCCCCGTCAACTGACTCTTTCTTTCACAGATGATTTCTCTGTAGCATGCAATGTGTTTTGATAGCATTTTACCCAGAGCAGAAACTCTTTCAAAATTGGAGTCAATCTTCTCAAACCCTGGCACTGCCTTATCAATTAAATTTGTGTAATATTCTAAATTCTTTGTTGTCATTCCAACAATCTTCACAGCATCTTCACCAGGAGTAGTTTCCATTTAAAGAAACCACTTTCTTTGCTTATCCATAAGAAGCAACTCATCGTCTGTTAAAGTTTTATCATGAGATTGCAGCAATTCAGTCACATGTTCAGTCTCCACTTCTAATTCTAGCTCTCCTGCTATTGCTACAACATCTGGAGTTATTTCCTCCACTGAAGTCTTGAACCCCTCAACGTCATCCATGAGGGTTGGAAGCAACCTCTTCCAAAATTCTGTTAATGTTGATATTTTGACCTCTTCCCATGAATCATAAATGCTCTTAATGGAATCTGGAATGGTGAATTCTTTCCAGAAGGTTTTTAATTTACTTTGCCAAGATCCATCAGAGGAATCACTGTCTATGGCAGCTATACCCTTACGAATTGAATTTCTTAAATAGTAAGACTTGAAAGTTGAAATTACTCCTTGATCCATGGATGGCAGAGCGGGTGTTGTGTTAGCAGGCATAAAAACAACATTAATCTCGTTGCACATCTCAATCAGAGGTCTTGGGTGATGAGGTACATTGTCAATGACCAGCAATATTTTGAAAGGAATCTTTTTTTTCTGAGCAGTGAGTCTCAACAGTGGGTTCAGAATATTCAGTAACCCATGTTGTAAAGAGATCTGCTGTCACCCAGGCTTTGTTGTTCTGTTTATAGAACACAGGCAGAGTAGATTTAGCATAATTCTTAAGGGGTCTAGGATTTTTGGAATGGTAGCTGAGCACTGGCTACAACTTAAAGTCACCAGCTGTGTTAGCCCCTAACAAGAGAGACAACCTGTTCTTTGAAGCTTTGAAGCCAGGCATTGACTTCTCCTCTCTACCTATGAAAGTCCTAGATGGCATCTTCTTCCAATGTAAGGCTGTTTTGTCTACATCGGAAATCTGTTGTTTAGTGTAGCTGCATTTATTAACTATCTTAGTGAGATCTTCTGGTTAACTTGTTGCAGCTTCTACGTCAGCACTTGCTGCTTCACCTTGCACTTTCATGTTATGGAGCTGGCTTTTTTCCTTAAACCTCATGAACCAACCTCTGCCAGCTACAAACTTTTCTTCTGCAGCTTCCTCACCTCTCTCAGCCTTCATAGAATTGAAGAGAGTTAGAGCCTTGCTCTGGATTAGGCTTTGGCTTGAGGGAAGGCTGTGGCTGGCTTGATCTTCCATCCAAACCACTAAAACTTCCTCCATATCAGCAATAATGGTGCTTTGCTTTCTTGTCACTTGTGTGTTCACTGGCATAGCACATTCAATTTCCTTCAAGAACTTTCCCTTTGCAGTCACAACTTGGCTGACTGTTTGGTGCAAGAGGCCTAGCCTTCAGCCTATCTCAGCTTTTGACATGTCTTCCTCACTAAGCATAATCATGTCTAGCTTTTGATTTAAAGTGAAAGACATGCTACTCTTCCTTTCACTTGAACACTTAGAGGCCATTGTAGGGTTATTAACTGGCCTAATTTCAGCAGTGTTGTGTCTTACATAAAAGGGAGGCCTGAAGAGGGGGAGAGAGATGGGGGAACAGCTGGTTGGTGAAGTCAGAACACGTGTAATATCCACTAAGTTCACTGTCTTACGCGGGTGTGGTTTGTGGTGCCCCAAAACAAGTACAATAGTAATATCAAAGATCACCGATCACAGAGCACCATAACAAACATTATAAGAATGAAAATTTTGAAATATGGTGAGAATTACCAAAATGTGACAAAGAGACATGAAGTGAGCAAACATTCTTGGAAAAATGGCACCGATAGACTTGCTCAATACAGTGTTGGCACAAATCTTCAATTTGTAGAAAATGCAGTATCTGCACAACACAGTATAGCAAAGTGCAATAAAATGAGGAATGCCTGTAAATATTTTTGGCTCTGTGGGCCGTATGATCTCTGTCATAACTATTCAACTCTGAGATCATATCTCAAAAGCAGCCATAGATAACATGTTAATGAAAGTGCATAGCAGTGTTCCAATAAAACTTTATTTACATAAACTGACAGAGGGCCAGATGTGAATCACAGGTCATAGTTTGCTGACCCCTGGTTAGACATTCTTAGTGGACTGAGTTTTGGGGTCATACCTGTGGCAAAAAATTTATTTTTCTTAGTTTTCCTCCTTTCCCCCTTTCTCTTTCTCCTTAGTCTCCTCTCCTTCTTTACCTTTTCTTTCTCCTCTTTCTTCCTTATTTTGATCGCTGAGTGATGTGAAGACAGTGTCCTAACATCTCTGTACTTCAGTTTCCAAATCTATAAAATGGTAATAATAACAGAACTATCTAAAGAAGGTTATTGTGAAGAGTAAATTAAGTAAAGCTTCTAGAAAATTATTTGAGAAATATGCCCCCACGTCTGTGTGTGTGTGTGTGTATGTGCAAAATCTCAAGATGGGGGAGAGTCAAAAACAAGAAATAATTATAATTCTGAAGTGAAGTATTTAGGTTTTAGACTTTAGAGCATTCTTTAATGTTTTCGTGACCATTGTAAAATTGTGTCATTTTATGTATTGTGCCAACTGTGAGTAAGCAGTGCAATGAGCGCTTAGCCCTGCCTTGTGTTCTTGCTCTTCCTGTTGGATGAAGAGCTCTTCTGAGCTCCATTCTTTGCACTTGGAGCCAGAGCATCTTCTACTAACCCGTTGCTATTCACTAGCTGGGGCTCATCTTTGTCTAATCCATTTATGTTGAACGGCAGAAATACCCACTAGACACAGTCTTTTTCCAGGCCCAGCTCATAAATTGGAATGCCTTGGCTAGCTAGAGCAATATGAATCAAACTTGATTTCGCAACATTATTTTGAGCACTGAGCGGCCTCTGCACTCAGCACAAGTTCTAGCTCTGTGTGGTGTCCTCTGATTCTGGCTCTTTCTCATCTTCACCCTCCCTTGCTCCTGAGGTCCCAACATGACAACATGGACCTTCCTGAAGTATGACCAGGCTGTTTGAAGGAAGTTGAATGTGATGCTTTTTCAAAAGATACATGGTTACGATTATGTAGGTCTGATATTATTTTAAGTGTAGTAAATATTATACTTGTTATGGGTTGAATTGTGTTCGCTCAAAATTTATATGTTGAAGTCCTAACCTCCAACACTTCAGAATGTGACTTTATTTAAAAATAAGGTCATTACAGATATAATTAGTTAGGTTAAGACGTCATACTGGAGTAGAATGGGCTCCTAAACCAATATGACTGATGCCCTTATAAAAAGGGGAAATGTGGAGACAGGTACACCCACAGGGAGAACGCCATGTGAAGATGAGAGCAGAGATCAGGGTGATGCTTCTGCAAGTCATGAAACACCAGAGATTGCCAGCAAACCACCAGAAGCTATGAGAGAAGCAGGAAACATTCTTCCTCACGGCCTTCAAAAGGAACCGAACCTGCTCACGCTTTGATTTCAGACTTCTAGCCTCCAGAACTTCTGTTGTTTCAGCAACCAAGCTGGTGGTACCTTGTTATGGCAGCAATAGCAAATTAATACACTTGTAATTATACTCTTCATAGTAATAGTAGAAAATAACAACAAAACTCTGTGTTGAAGAATAATTATGCACTAGCCATAAGCCGGCTCTTTTCGTGTACATTACTTCCTTTTGTCCCCCCCAAAACTCCAATGAGGTAGGGACAGCTATTGTCTCCATCCCATAGATAAGGAAACGAAGACCTAGAGCTTGGAAAGCTTAAGTATCATTTTCAAAGTTACACCAGTGGGAAGAGGGGCAGCAAGGATTTGAACCCAGCCATCCCGATGCCAAATCCTGTGGTCTGATTCACTTCCCAATCCTGGAGAAGCTCAGGGAGAGAAAGTCCAGCGGAGGCACCCCAAGGAGCATTCACTTCACCTCAGCCTGGGTAAATGAAAAGTAGTGAGATACGGAAAGTAGGATGTTGACAATGCTGCAGTTAAGTGGGAGAGAGAAGTCCAAATGGACAGGTGGTTATTTGTGGGTGTTGCTGATTCAGATCTCAGGCTTGCTGGTCTGAGTCATCTGTTTGTCCTCCAATGTTCTGTACTCGAAAGCAATTGAGGTGCTGGCCCTGTGTCAGCTTCCCTGAGTCTGAGCTCTTTCTCTGTACTCTCTGGCCTATTTTCCTGCACAACAGCCCCGGTTAGAATCCAATTGGTCCCTTCCCCATCAGAAACCTGTGGAAGCTTCTAGAAACACATCCCACACCAATTTTGGGCCTTGGGTCCATCTTGCTGCGAGTCAGTAGACCAGACCAGAACTAAGTTCGGAGGTTAATTGGAATCAGAAGTTTGGAACCTGTTAAAACGTTCACTTAATTATGTGCTATTCCTCCCTTATCCTCCCTTTATTCACCTTCACACCTGAGCAACGACCAGTGAGAAAAGGGCCCTTGCTGCACACAGATGTTCACCGTTAGCCTGAGAAGTGAGCAGTGCCTATCCATCATTGTGGTCACTTGAGAAAATATAAATACATGTTCTCAATGCTCCTAGAGATGGTGCTCCAGAGATGAGAGAGTTTCTGACATAACCTCAATTCCTCCCCTAATTGGAAGGATTTCAGACTGCGGCAGGAAGCAGGAGAAGGCAACTGAAGGCAGAAAATTGATGTTTTACTCCCAGCATGGCTACAAGCAAAGGCTTGAAAGGAGGGCCAACTTGGGTTTTCTTCTTGGCTCCACACTCATCAGCTGTGTGCCCTTGAGAAAGTTTCGTACCTTCTCTTGACCCACAAAATGGGAATGATACATAGACCTTATGGTTGTTGTGAAAAGCAAATGAAATTTGACATCTAAAGCACTTAGCACGGTGCTTGGAGACATAGCAATTATTGAATTAAGGCTGGCTCCTTGTGGATGCTTTGCTGTTGACAACTTAGGCCTTCTCTTCATTTCTTCTTGCTCTTCTCTGTTGTGACAAACTGGCAGACAGTGGCTCCAAGTCCTGACTGATCCCTTATGTTAATTGCCCTGACTCTAAGATAGCTTCCCAGATGCTGTCAGACCTCACCGTGAATTGTTGGCTTGGACTTCATCCTTTACAGAAAGATGGGTCCCGTGTGAGACAGATTTCAGCTCCCAGAATTCACTGTGGGGCCTTTTCCTGCTCATTTACTAGGTGGGCTCCCACTGGCCTGGGGGAGCTAACATGTTTCACAGAGTGTTTTGTAGATTGCGTCTGGCCAGATGTTCCTCTGTGTGGGTTCCCCAAGCAATGTGGGAGGGAAGGAACACCCTCGTGTACATGGAATTTCAGCCAAGAGGCCTGGTGTTGCACCACCTTGCTCTGGACCAACCGCCTCCTTTGTTGCTCTCAGAGAGCAAGATTGCTTTCCAGACTGAAAGCTAAGAGGCAATTGTCCCAAGACAACTATTGATATTTTCCCCCTTCCATTAGGTACATGCCAATGACTGCTTCTCTCAATGACACAGGCTTCAGTTTCTGAGACATCTTTCAAGAAAAGAGACCAATTATAGATCTGTTACAAACACTGTAATAGGTATTCCCCAAGGTGACCCTGGAAAGGGTAATGTGTAATGGCCAGAGGGATCATATGTCCTTGTTTGTCAGAGACAGTCCCATCCAGCATTTCATCCAGTCCTGTCTAGTGTCCCATCCAGTATCGCTCCATTCTACCCAGTTTGAATCTGAAAGTGTATGAACATCCCAGTTATGGCTCAGAGTCAAGGCATCTTCCCCCCAGGGTACAGTGTAAACACATGGTCTTAATGGGGAGCCTGTGGGAGGCACCATCATCCCTGAATCAGAGGCTGAGGGACAGCTATAGAAAGCTATCACCAATATGTCAGCTACTTAACCAGACAGGGCCATGAGATACCCAGAAAACAGAGAGAGAAGGACTTGGCACAGGCTGAGGAAAGGAAATATTAAAGTGACTGTGCTCCTCTCCCTTGACTGAAGAACTTGGATTCTAAAATCCAGCTCACATTGATGGGTGCTGACCATGTGTCGGGCATGGTGAGAGGGGATGGTGAGGTCACTCCCACCCACATGGCCTTGCCTTGCAGGGAATAGCGCTTCATCAAAGACAGGAGGTTTGTGGTCTCCCAGCCATGCTAGACTTCAGGAGGTGACCTTACACTGTGGTTAGGAGTAAAGGGACAAGGGACAGCAGCATAGTAGTAATATGACGACAACAAAACCAGAAAGAATGAGGAAGATAAAATAGCTCCTTGAAAGGGGCATTTAGTACTTGCTAGCTGTGCTTAGTTCTTCACAGGTATTGTTATATTTCATTGTCGCACAACCACCTGAACTAGGGCCTGTTATCGCAGAGGAGAAAATGGATCTTAGAGAAAGGAATGAGTTGCCCAAGTTCACACAGTCAGAGGTGGTGAAGCCAGTTCCAGAATCCAGCTGCATCAAAGCCTGAGCACTTAACCAACAAGTCACCCCATCTCTGTGGAGTTATTACTGTCCCAACTTCCTCCCTTTCCAGGAAACTTCTTCCCCAAAGTCAAACAGGCTAAGTTTCTGCTCCAGGCTGCTGTTGCACCAGTTAAACTCTCCCCAGTTTTACTGTGGTTGTGCTTTTGCCTCGAAAGCTACCTCATTCCAGGCTGTGTGTTTGGCTGCCATTGTGCTCAAAAAGTATGAATCTTGGGAAAGACCCTCTCTGCAGAAAAGTTAAAATGATTTTATCACAACCTCAAATGAGCATCAATGTATTACTGATATTGTGGTGGTGCTAGTGGAAGTAATACTGGTGGTGTGGAAATGGTAATAACGAAAAAATGAATGGCAGTCATAGTACTTACAATAAAACAACCATCCATAGTGTTTATTGAACACTCGCCGTTTACTAATTCCTCTTACAAGATCTTTGTATGTAATAACTCCCTCAATCCCCACCACAGTTCTCAAGGCTGGACTAAGATGAGATGAAGGAGTCTCCTAGGGACAGAATGGAAGGACGTGCTGACTGTCAGCGTTGTGAAGAGGGAGCGCCTTCTTATGTGGCACCCTAGTTGACCCACTTGCCTCACGCTTGTCCCCGTCCTGCCCAGTAAAGGTTGTGGGGTGGAATAGTCACAATCATATGAACCTTTTACAAAAAAATAAACTGGAACTTAAAGGGTATTGGTAAGTTTTTCGGGGGGATCGCACAGACAGCAAGTGACAGATTGGAATTCTAATCCAGTCCTGTCTCAGCCAAATCTTTTTACTAGATTATTTTACTGTTCTACTTTCCAACCACCCTTTTGCAACTCCTAAGAAACACTAAAAGAAAGAAGTAGAGGAGGAGAGAGGGAGAGAGGGAGAAAGAGAAAGAGAAGGGAAAAGTAAGAAAGGGAAGGAAGGAAGGAAAGAAGAGAGGAAGGAAGGAAGGTCAAGGCTTGTTCAGAAGCCAATGTGAGGAGCTACGTTGTCCCTGTCTGTCTATTAGACAGAATATTTTTTGTTGTTGTGCCTCACACTATCCAAAAGGTGTAGTGTGTTTTTAAAATGCAGAATTGTAGCATGTAATAAAAGAATAATTAAAAATCAAACTACAGGGAAGGCACAGATATAGCTGGCTTCAAGAATAATGGAAAATAGGGAATTGAATTTTCTCTCTATCATCATCAGCAGCAGCAGCAGTATCATCAGCACCATCTTTTCTACAAGGCTCCTGGGGTTTCTGCTCAAATAGAAGCTCAGCTGAGTTCTCACACTGGAATTCTCATGGTAAATGTGCAGATGGGGCCTCATTACCGGAGTAGCAACAATCACATTGCCAGAAAGAATAAGATAAGGGCAGACATTTTTGTGCTATAGTATTTCTAGGAATGGACAATTAATATCTGATGATAAATCAGAAAGAAACAACATCATAGAAAGTATGGCATGATAGGATGGGTGGGATTTTGGCAAGTGAAAGTGTAAAACCAGGACTCGCAGAGGGCGGGAATGGTAACGACAAATGACTGGAACAAGGAGATCTCAGAGCAAGAGAAGCCATTGTGTTGGGTTGGATTGTAGATTATAAATCACGATATCATGGGGAGTAGGCAGAAAAAGGAAATGAAAATGTTGGTGGAGAACTTTCAATATATGGATGAGGAATTGTACGTGTTTAATGTTATTCATTTGTTTATTCATTTATTCACTGATTTATTCATCAATAAATATGTATAGGATGCTTTTTGGGCACCTACTAAGTCTCTAGGTACAAAGACAGTCATGAAACATGAAGAGTTTCCACTTTAGGAGCTGTGAGTAACTGAGGGTTCTCTTACTGTTCAGAGGGTATTAAAGAGTCCTTCTTATTTGGGAGCTTTATAGAATATTACCATGGAGACAAGGTGGAGGCCCTTAACTTTCCTCTAGCTTTTAATGAAAAGACTGTTATGTAAAGAAATAAAAGCAGCTCTGAAGCTTTTTGAACAGGGCAATAACAAGATCAGGGTGTCCCTTTACTAAATGGCACTGATGGCTGTAGCAAGGGGAGATTGGAATTGGGAGAATCTGGAACAGAAAGAACAGGGTGTGTGTGTATGTGTGTGTGTGTGTGTGTGTCTTGGAGGGGTTGTTACAAGAGTTTGGGCAAGAGGAAATAACAATTTGATAGTTTTAAAGTGTAGATTTGGTAATAGAAGGGGGAAATGGAAGGATATTTTAGATGGTTTGACAGTCCCCTGGGTATGTCGGCCATTAAGGGATATTGAGGATTCTGGTGGCTGGGTGGATGGTGGTGGCACCGGACCAAAGAGAAAGATCAAAACTAGGAGCAAGTGTGAGCTAGGCAAGGGAGGGGAGAATTTAGGACATGTGGAATCTATAGTACTGTATATTTACCAGGGGCAGCTGGAGATTGGCTCAACAGCACTGAGGTTCAGTAAGGTGGCTTAAGATGGAGATAGAAACTAGGGGTCTTCAGTCCAGAGCAGCCTTTCTCAACCAGAGTTCCAAAAGGATTAAACTCTAGTGTCCTAAGTCATCCATTGTGTATATGAATTGACTTTCCTCCTGTGCATGGAGAATGGCGTTAGCTATGTACCATTCTTAAGAGAGTTGAGAAGAACCATCCAAATCATCAAATGATCTCATTTGAGAAAGGCTAGTTAACAGGTAATGGCTGCTAGAACTAGGGGTTAGTGAGGACATTAGGAAAAATAATATAACTCATGCAAAACGGAGCCCAAGTACCATGATTAGGTGGATCTAATATTTAGGAAGCAAGAAGGAGGATAAAGGAACCAGTACATCGGTAAGGAAAGGAGTGGCCAAAAAAGTAAGAGAAGAAACAGTCTCCATGCTGTTGTTCATGTTGTACCCACTGTCTGGAAAACCCTCTATCCATTTTCTTTCCTGTTGACTCCTATGCATGTTTCAAATGTCAGAGCAGGGACCATATGCCCCAGGAAACCTCACCTAACTGCCACACCTTTATCACCCAAGTATGTCAAGAAGACCCAAAGCACCCCCTACATATCTTATTGTCACATTTACTATATTATTTTGAAATGTACAGTTTATATAATCATGTCTCTTACCAGATCTTGAAGCAAAGACCATACTACATTTAGTCTTATAGTCCCATTTGGTGGACACAGAGCTGTACCACCCAGATTGTCTTTCACAGAAGGGCTTGTCCTAACTGTGAGCGCCTTTGGGTTTTGCCTCAGCTGCAGAGATCCATCTCACCCAAGAATATGCCTTTCCCATGGCATCCCATAGCCAACTGGGCTTGATTGATCAAGCTCAACCTGGGACAACTTCGATGAGCCATACACACTCCAGAGCTTCCCATGTGGTTGCCCAAGTCTTTGTCAGGCCTCCACCACAAGTTGACTTCTCCATCTGCTTAATCTTACTTCTTGCCTCTCCCTTCCAAAAGTGTTCATCTCTAATAAAACACTGTATGTCAAACTGTGTCTCAGCATCTACTTGTGGAGGGCTTAGTCAGTGACTCCCCAGTATGTAGAGCAAAGTCTAACACATAAAATGAGATAATGCCTTTTTGTGCAGAGAAAGAAGTTGAAGATCACCAAAGTTACATATTTTATACATCCATTCAATAAAATTTAAGCCTCTATCTACTGTGTGTCAGGCTCTATTCTAGGCACTAGATTTTGACATAGATGGAGTTGGTCTTTGGTGTCTTTGAGAGCAATGGATCAGGGCAGGGGGTGTAGTACAAGATTGTAAAATGTTAAGGGGAATGAGAGTTGAGGTGGGTCAATGCTATGTTCAGTGTAATACACTATACAGAGGTTAGTAACTTTTATTATTTTTTTTCAGGAATGATAGAAAGGAAAAAGTAGAAAGAGATGAAGTGTTACTTGAAATGGAATGGCTGAGACTGATGGTGCTCATAATTTTGGGTTCTCCTCTACCCATTGGCATTCTACTTGACTGCATATCCCAACCTTCTTACATACAGAAATAATTATTTCTGGCCAATCTAATGCGAGCAGAAGTGATGTGCATCACTCATAATCCTGGGCCCTAAAACTGTCCACTGAAGATCCTCTGCTTCATCTTTCCATGTACGACAGTAGAACAGAGAAAAACGCAAGGTCCGCAGAGCAGAGCAGAACCATGAGAGAGAAAGAGCCTGGATCCCTGAATGATGGTGTGGCACAGAGCCCCTCCACATTGACCTACACTGTACTCTGATGTAAGCAATAAGTAAATCATTATTGCATAAAATCACTGAGCTTTTGGAGTTGTTTGGTAAAGCAGACTGCCAACTCTCACTAATATATATGGTGTAGAATTTAAGGGAAACTTTTCTTCTTAGAATGGGAAGGGCCTTGACTATATTTAGAGGCTGAGGGGATGGTGCCATGGAAGATAAATGGAGAAAGCAAATGATAGAGCAGATAATCATTAAGGCAAGTTCCCTGTGGCACAGAAGGAAGTGACCCAGAACAGGACCCTCTGTTCTCCTGTGTTTTGTTGTCAAGAATGAGAAGAATATTGGTCATTTTTGTGTTAGTGGTTTTACTAGTAATTATTAACTAGAGAAAAATTATGAGAAAGGACCATTGATAACAAACATATGGAAGTAACAAAGGTTCAAGAATCTTTTCATGTTGTTATACGTGTAGTGTGTTACAGGAAAAAAAAATACTTAGTAAGGCAAATATGAGTTTAAATCCTGGTTTTGCCATGTCTTAGCTGTAAAATAGGAAAACAATTTGTTCTGAATTGTTCATTCAGTTCAGTGGCAACACAGGTAAATTGGGGAATACCTCACATGAATTAATTTTTGTGTGTGAAGACATAATGAAATGTCATGTAAATCGCACAGGAAAATGTTTGGAATATTTTGAAAATGATAACAATAGCTAATCTTTATTGAACACTTAGTCTGTGTCAGGCATTATTCTAAGCAAAATATAGGCGTCAAATCATTTATTTCTCACAGCTACTCAATGAAGTATCTTCTTTTATTATCCCCAATTTTATAGATAAGGAAATCCACTTAAAAAGCATGAGCTGCCAGTACTTGTCTTCAGGTAGAGAGATTATGGGTATGGACTTCTTGATATCTTCATATTTTATAAGATGTGTGTATTTTACTTTTATAATTAAAAAATAAAATGAATGTTATTTTTAAAACAAGGAAAATATTAGGTTTTATTTCTTTCAAGAAAACCAGCAGTATGGTTCTTGAATGTGACATTTACCCAATCCTAACCCTACTAAGCCTTTTGCAAAGGTCCTAAGGCTATTCTCCAAGATATCTTTATGGCTCATAGACCTATATGGAGAATCAGAAAAGCTAGATCAATGGCTGCTCTTAGCTGTTTGCACCTCCAGTTTTGGTGGTACCCAGGTCAGTATGCCTCAAGTGCTTCTGGGCTCCTTCCCATAGAATATCTCATGGCTGGCTTTTTCATTGGATAGCTGAGTATCCTTGGAACATCCCATTTAACCTCTCCCAGTGATCCCAGTGGGGACCCTCAGAGAAGCCCCATAGGGCACAGCTCAGAATTGTCCCCCTGAGGGGCAAGGGTGTTGGGAGATTTATTCACCATTTGTAATGCTGATTGTTTGAGGGTTATTCTTGGTGGTGTTTGTTGACACCTCGGCTTTTCTGGCTGTTCAGTGCAGTGGGACAAAGTTCTCCTGTGGCCAGAGGACACTTTGTGGCAGAGAGACACCGTTCCCTTTGGCATCAGTGGAGACTATAGGCTGTTGATCTCTGAGGTGTCAGGGCCAGGCACCAACGGAATCTGCTACAGTTATTAAAAAGATCAATGAAATGATGCATTTAAGGATTTAGCACACAGTAAATGCTAAACGCCATCATTGAAATGATAGCATTAGCATTATCACAACTAGTGCAGAACTCATAGTAAAATCCAAGCCTTGGGAGCCCAAGTCTCAGAGTATTTTAATTAACAAGAGAATCTTCAGGCTTCTTTTGGGTTGTTCTCCTTCCAACTTCAACCCTTATGCCTGCTTGGGCTACTCCTTAATTTCTCATTCTTTGAGTAGGAATAATGAAATGTGAACCAGTTTTATGGACTAAATTTTCCATCTCTGAAATTCTGCACTTTGCTTCAACAAAACCTCCAAACTAACCTTAGCCTCTGTTGTTGCTTTATTTCTTTAAGCTATGCCTCTTATGGCTCTGGGGTCAGGAGATAGACATCTTGTTTGTATGAAGTTTCCCAAGGGGTAACTATAGTCAAACCATGTTACCCTGGAAGGCTTTAAGCCATTTTAGCTGCTCAATAGAGAACACATCCCAGGATGCAGGCGGGTTTCCAAGACAACTGGGGTTTGATGGTTCATTGAAGGATGGCCAAAGCAGCTGCATATTGGTGCTTTGGAAGTCTCAAACTATTCTGCAAGAGTTTTTGGTTCAGGAAATCCAAAACATATTTGCTACAAACATTTTTCTCCTCAATTTTTAATCACATATATATTGCAAGAGAAATTTATCCCATCTGGGCTTTTCTACTCATTTATACTTATATCATCCAAATAAAATTTTGAAATTTATTTGATGTTCCGTATTTGAAAAAAATTACTATAATGGAAGAACATATTTGGTAAAAGGCAGTACTTCTCCTCCTCATGCTGCCAGTGACTGTGGGTCATTGAACTGGCCTCAAAGTCAACACAGTGAATTGCCCGCGTCCTGGATTCCTTTGAGCGATGGTTCCAGCTCTCTCGGTGGCAGATACAATGGGCAACAAAGGGCTCATCTAATTCTATTAATCACAGAAACTTGGCAAAGAGAAGAGCATGGTCAAAAGAGGTTAAAGGACCTCGGATATCAATGAGTCCAAACTCACTGTTATTTTACAGCTGAGGAAACTAAGCCCCAGAGGGAAGAAATTCTTTGCCTAATGACACATAGTTAATTAAAGACAGATCTGGGGTCAGAAACTCAGGTCTCCTGAGCCTAGGAGCAGGGTAGCAGTGTTCTTTCCACTCTCTCTGTTGTAAAGCATCAAAGCACAAATGCAAAATCAGGCTGCAAAACCTAAGTCATAAGTGTGTTCAAGAGTCACAGAGCATTATGGATTTTGCGGGGAGAGCGATCACAGAGAGTTTAAAAAGAAGTTCCGCCCCTCAAGGAGACCAGGCTCTGAGCTTAGAGAGGCTGGTTTCATGTTGCAGTTTAACTACTTCCTTAATGACAATGACCTTGGGAATGTTACTTAACAGCTCTGAGCTACTTCCTAATCTGCAAAATGGGTTAAAATTAGCACCCGGGCATTGAGTTTTTGTAAAAAAAAATTAAATAAAAGCTTAGATGTAAAACCACCTAGTACATTGGCTACCACAGAGCAAATGCACAGAGAACAATGGTTTTTCTTAGTATTACTATTCTCATTCTTCCTCAATCGTCTTACTTGCTAGGACAGTGTTTCCTAAACTACGTTTTGTGGAACACTATTTCCAGGAGATGTGAACTGATCTTATGAAAAGTAAATAAATGTGTGGAAAATATCCCATATTTTTATATGTTTTGAAAATATTATACACTCTACCATTTTCTCAGAGATTCTTCATGCATAAAATGAAATTGGCAAAGTCTTCCAGAAGGCATGCAGGAGAAAAAATTGTCAAATTTTGTTGAAGGCAAACATTACCAAAGGTTGCTGAATTTTCTCCTAAGAACACACATTAATTAGCACTCTATGGAAGAGCTCTCTGTTGCACATCAGGTTGGCGAATGAAAGTACGGGAGAGAGAACCATTAGCTGCAAAGCTCTAACGTGCAGCAGATCATGATCCATTGCAAAAAGATGTGCGAGGGTGAGTGCTAGGAGCATTGGTCTTCCAAAGGGACAGTCACAGTTGGCTTCATGGAGGAAGGAATATTAAAGCCGGAGAGGGTTGGTAGATTAGAGTGAGGAAGTTCCTGAACACAGCGTCAAAGAAAGTGCTGAGGAAGTTCCGGAGGACAGCAAAATCCCACTTTACGCCTGCAGCACTGGGCATGAATGGGCAGAAGTGCTGGCTGGAGATTTGAGGACCAGCTTATCTTCCTTTTTTTTCCCAAGGGCAGGAAACATCCTAGGTTCATTTTTACATTTACAACACCTAGCGCGGGGCCTGGGACTAAGTAGGACTCAATAAATGTGCACTGAGTTGAGACCAGATCTAAGTGGATGTGAAAAGCCATGATAAGGATTCTGAACGCTATTTGGCAGACAATGGGGAGCCGTCGAAGTTTGTTGCTCAGGGGAGTGACATGTTCAGAAGTGCACTTTAGAGAGATTGGTTTGGCAGCATGTGGGGGATGGAGCCAAGGAGAGAGAAACTGGAGGCAAGAATCAACCAGGATCCCAGGCACTGTTTCAAACAAGAAGCAACTGAACCCCGGGATGGGGAGTAGGAACGGCGACGGTGATGAAAAAGCAGCTGCAGGGGTAGAAAATTAATGAAACTTCTTACAACCATCATTCATTTTTTAAATCCTAGAAAAGAAAATTAGCAAAGATTCATAAGTGATTTCACGTTGTGTAAAGGGAAAGAGAGAGATCTGGAGGCTCTGAGGCTTGGACCTCTGGAAACAGAGAGAATGATAGTATTATGACAGATGGAAGGAAGTGGAGAAGGTAGAACAGATAAAGCTGGGGAGAAAGATCGCTCCATTTGGGCCTTGAGTTAAGCTTGAGCTGCTGGCAGGGCATCCGAGGGCACACACCAGGAAGTGTTTGGGAATGTGCCACAGAAACCCGGAAGATTAGTTAGGAGTGAAGACATAGACCTGGGATCCACTTGCATGGAGCTGAGATCTGAAGCTCTGTGGGTGCATAACAGTGTGGATTTAGAGGCTAGAGAGAAAGGAAAGAGAAGATCTAAGACGTGCACCATGAGCACCACTGTCTGTCATTGTCACAGCTGCAGCCTGACACAGCTTGTTCCCTGCCACTCACAAAGGAAGATGCTAACCGCAGCCACACCTCTGTCCAGTCCATGAGTCAGCCCTGTAGGACTGATTTAACTCCTTCATGGATGGAGTCTGGACACGATCTCTCTCTTTTGCAAGGGAGGAGCCCGAGACACCCGGCTGTCCACTCACTTGAATGTTTTCCCTGCCTCAGTAGTTATTGTGGGAATGCAGCCTCTGCAATCAGACTACTTGAATTTTAATCTCAGCAGTAAGAGAGTGAAAGAGTTTTTTTAACCTCTGTCTTCTTTTCCACTTTTCTGCCAATTTGGAATAAAAATCGTGTCCGTGTGATAGTGTTTGGTTACGAAGGATCAATGCAAAGCATTTAGAAAGTTCTTGACATGTAGTAGGAGCTCAATATGTTTGGGCAATTATTATAACTTCTTTTATCATACCAGTTGTTTGTAGCCAGTACTGATGACAGGGCTTGTGCCTCAGTTTCCCTGCAATGATCAGAAACCTGCCTAGAAGCCCTGTTCCCCTTGCAGAATCTAAAGTACTCACTTTACCTTGTGCTGGGCATCTCCTGAGTCTGACTGCCGCCCGCTCTCTTTCTCCTCTCCAGGCAGCACTACTCACGTCATCACCATATGGGGACATTGGCTGCTACAGCTCTCCCATCACTCACTCATTCATTCATATATTGAATCATTCATTCAACCAATACTTATTGAGCATCCACTTTCTTCTAGGAACTCTCTCCACAGCCACCAGATAACACAGCCTGGAAACTGAAGGATCCACATCTTTGTCTTTCTGGATACTGTGACACTGTGACATCCTACTGCAGCCACCGAGATGGCAGGAAAGATTGGAACTCTGCCTTCACGTGAATTTCTAGCATGATTTGAGACTGAGCCATCAAACTCCTCCAGCAAAGTCACCGTGCTCTCTTGTGTCTCCCGAGACTCACGAACAAATGGTGGGCACAGGGGAAAACCCCAGTAAGTTCATGTTGATGACTTGGGAAGATACACAAAGAGGTCAGCATTGCTTTTACCCATGATGACTCAGGCTAGACATCCTTTCTCCCATATCTATTCACATCTCCCCCGATACCTCATAAAACCTTCCCCCAGACAGTCATTAACGAGGTGGCAACATGGATATCAGGGGCCCAGGGGGAGACGTTCCGTTTGATGTTCTGCATGAAGGAAACACAGAATTACTCTGTGTGAAAGCAAGGAGCTCACTCTGAACCCCTGCCTGACAGTCCCTCCCTGTGAGTTCAGACATGAAGTCAGGGGAATACGATTGTCTGGGTGAAACAGAGCAGTGGGGGCGGGGGGTGGATTTGTGGGCTCAAGGGCAGGAGTGGAAGAATAAAAATAGACATGAGAGCTCTGTGTGTGGCTAACATGAATTGGTTAATCAGATCCACATCATTAGATCGTTCTCCCCTCTGTGCTTGTGGTATGATTGTGTGTGTGTGCATCCCAGGTTCTGTGTATACATCCAAACTTCTGATCGACGGTGAGGGATAGGGCGAGGCTGAGCGCTCTCCCTGCAGTAAACTTACATCCATGGGTGATCGTCTTTTTTCCACTCTGTTCTTGTGCAGCACTTAGTACCATGCCTGGTGGGCAGTGAATGCTGAGAAAATTTGTTGAATGAATGAATGATCAAAGAATGGGGCCATTTATCAGGGAGAAGGGACCCACCAACTTTCATTTTCTCTTTTCTTTCCATGACATCAGATTGAGGCAAAAGATAGGGAAGAGGCACCGGGAAGTTCCATTCTGGGATGACCTCGTAGACTCCTGCTTGTTGATGGGGCTGACTTCTGCCAGTTCTGAAAAGGAGACCTTCTGCCACCAAAGATGAGATCAGCCCCCAGGGCAAGGTGGTATGAGGAAGCCAGGCCTCACTCCTCAGCCCTGGTGTAGCAAGTCCTTCTCTGACGCCTTCCCCCTTACACACACACACTCAGTGGAGGGAAGTAGACCCTGCTTTGGAATGCGGAAGGCCACTTCATCTCACCCAGGGGGACCCCCTAAATCAGATCACCCACAGCCCGGCTGGGACATCCACAGAGGGTTCTCCTGTACTTCTCTACTCTCTAGAAACCAAGCGCAGGTTAGGAGAAAGCTCGCTGATACTGTCACATCAATAGCAAATAGCTTTGGGCACTTATTTGAATGGGGCGCTTTTCAAAATCTTCTACCTTCATTATCTCACTTAGTCATCACAACAATCTAAGAGGCAGAGACTATGATCTTTCTTATTTAACCCATAAAAGGGCAATAAGGCCCACAGAGGTAAATTAACTTGCTTGAGGCTCCAAGCAAGTCAGTGGCAGAGCTGGGACTGCGTCCAGGCAGGCAGCCTCCTGAACAACATCTGTGAGCCTGCACTAGATAATTAGACCTGTATTTACCTCTAACTTCAGCACTACTGACTGTGGCTTAGGTCTGTTACATGCACTTGCCTCCAGTTTTCTCATCTACAAAATGAAAAAAAATCCTTGTGCCCCACAATCGTAAGGACGAGGTGTGCTGAGCACCTAGCTAGCACGATGTCTGGCATCTAGGAGGTTCCTCTTCTCCCCATCATCTTGGTCATTAAGACAAATTCATGAGTAGTGATTCTGTCACAAGTTCTGTCTAGTCTACCTCTCCCAGGATCTGCGATTCCTCTCCCCTGGCAAAGGAAGGGCTGTTGGGAAGCTGTTGCCTCTGAGGATAAAGAAGAAGCATCCTCAAGGTGTGCCCAGGGCCAGCTCACTCATAAAGCAAACGTTGATGGAGCTGCAGCAAGAGGCCGGGCAGCAGAGCAATCACAGAGTCAGGGACTCCGCAGTTGATTCATTAGAAGCTGAAGCCCCCGTGGAGGCTGGCAGGGAGTAGGGCTGGAGGGGGAGAGCAGTGCAAAGGCCAGCTGGCTCTCCGGCAACAAAGTCAACATCGCCCCAGATGTCTGCCCCGAGGTTGAGGCCATTAGCTCCAGTTTACCTGCTCACTTCATTTTTCAAAATTAGCCACAAAAGCCTCCCATGGAAACACAATGGGCAGCATTTCTCAGTAGGGATAAAAAGAAAACAAAGTACATATCTTTTCCATGCACTTGCTTGGAGTTTCTGAATGTCCCCTAGAGCCCTGGAGACTTGGCAGGCCCGGGCCTGATTGCTCCCACATGCATGTCTGTGCGAGCCCCACTTTACTTTATGCTCCCAGATGTGCCTCAGCTCGGGCCAGGCTGCCGTCCCTTCCTGTTGCCTTGCCTGGCACCCCAACACTGAGCCCAGCAAGGCACTGACTTTCTCATTTTCTTGCTCCCTTTCCTGGGGATAATATTACAGTTGAAATTCCTGGGTTCGCTCTGAGGGTTGCTTAGAGACGGTATTAGTTTTCAGCCACCTGATTTAATCTCTTCTCTCACTCCCACCTTCCCCCAGGGCTGCTCAGACGAGGCAGAGGGCAAAGGGGAGAGGGGAGGAGGTGAAACGCTTGTCTGCGGTGCCATCGTTTCATCAGGTGGTGCTGGGAGCAGGGCCAGACAGGAGTGGCTGGGGTGTCGGTGGGGCTGTGATAGGTTGCCTGTCTGTCTCTTGGCTGCCTGTACAGCCCAGTGTGAGCTTAAAGGGGAGAAGTGCGGGGTGGGGGAGGGCAGAGGGAATGTACTGATGAAAGGAAAGATGAACAAAAATATAAACACTAAAATACAAGGCTTTGCAGTTGGAGCTTCCGGAGCAAAGTATATTTTTGCCCTAGCAAAGTGAGTCCAACCTATACATCAATAAGAAACTATGAAACAACCCACTATGTGCTGAAAAACTACCCAAAATTAAAAGGAATTGAAATACTTGTCAGAGAAGAGCCAAATGCCACCCAGGGAATGAGAAAACTCCCAGCAATGATTTCTTGGTTTCTACTGTTAATCTTTGGGGAGTCAAGGAAATAGGAGAGATGCTGGAAGGTTAGAACCTGGGCCCGTGGAATGTTCCGTTTATTTCCACATAATTTAGTTATTAATGAAGTGCGTTGTTAACTGCCTACCCCAGCTGGAATGTAAGCAGCACAGGACAGGACTTTTCCTTTCATGTTCTCCATCGATGTACCCCAGCACACAGAACGGGGTCTGGGTCACAGTAGGTTCTGAATAATATTTGTTGACCGAGCAATAAAAGGAGAAACAGAGATGAGCCCGCAGCTGCTCCCATGACGGTGCTCTTCAGGGCTACAATTTGTAGACTGGGTAATTGTGAGGGTCCCTATGTGGCTGAAGCCTCCCCTCAGAGTTTCTGAACCTCTCACCTCACTATGTGTGCATATTTGTGTGTGTGTAAAATATATTTTCTTACCCTCACTAAAGAAGTTAAGGAAAGGACCCCTCAACTCACCATCTTCTCAATTTCAGGAGCTCTTTCCTCTTACATAGTCTTTGGATCTGGAGCATACCAGCTCCCCAAGATATCAGATCCTACTTCCTGCAATCTGTAAATGTTACCTTATAAGGAAGAAGGGTCTTTGCATTTGTGATTAAGTTAAAGATCTTGACTTGGGGGGAATCCTATATTAGCCAGGTGGGCCCTAAACCTAATCTCAAGTGTCTTTATACGAGAGAGGCAGAGGAGGTTGGATAAACACAGAGAAGAAAGCAATGGATGATGGAGGCAAAGATTTGGGTGATGCAGCCGTAGTCAAGGAAGGCTAGAAGCCACCCGAAGCTGGAAGAGGTAAGGAATAGATTCTTCCCTAGAGCCTCGAGAGGGCGCATGGCCTTGTTAACACCTTGATTTCCGCCCAGTAAAACTGATGTTGAACTTCTGGCCCCCAGACCTGTGAGGGAACACATTGCTGTTGTTTTAAGCCACTCGGTGGTAATTTGTTACAGCAATCCTAGGAAATGAATACAGGGAGCAATGCTAACATGTGCTTATTCCTGGAGCAGAGTTTGGGGCTTGGTCAGGGGTAAGGCTGGTCAGACCAGGAGAAAGGCTAGGACAGGGGACATGGTGCAGTAAAGTCAGCTGTTATAAAAGATGAAATCTTAAAGCTGCAACACAACAGACATTTATTTCTTGCTCTTATAAAATTCTGTTGGCAGCAATAGTGAGGGTGGGTTTTCTGTTCCATGAGAAGGATGCAACTGATGGAAGTCCAGCCATCTTTGATGCATAATTTCTGAGGTTGCCTTGGGCATCTACATCTAGGCATCAGATGGAGACAGGGGAAAATTGCAAAGGGGGGACAGTTATAAGTCAAGGTTGTAAATGGGGTATATCACTTCTCCCCGTATCCCATTGGGTATAACTTAGTCATATTACGCAAAGGAGGCCAGGAAATCCAGCTCCTGATTGAGTGGCCAAATTCCAACAGCAGCACCATTGTGGTGAGGGAGCATGGATTCTTAGTGGACAACAAGTCAAGGCCTCAGTCAAAAGGGGAACAATCCCTACAAAGGCAAAGGGAATAAAATAAAAACTAGGTAATTTAACTCAAAAGATGAAACCATCTCATTCTCATTTTACAACTGACACAAAATATTATGAATTAGTTAAAATGCAAAATTCATGTGAATTTTAAAGACAGAATAAAGGCAAACTTGCCTTTGTTATGCATTTCTGGGAAGTCCTCTGATCCAATAGGCTTGTATGTCCACTTCCCTCTGACCTGCACTGCTGGGAAAACAAACACAGACTTGGGAATCGGAAAAAACAGGGTTCAGATTCTAGCTCCTCTACTTAATTGTGTGACAGTGAAAAATTATTTCACTGTTCTGAGCCTTAGTTTCCTTATATTTGGAAACAGAGGAGTTACTGTAGCTTGCCCAACCTTCAAGCTACAAAGACAAAACAGAGAGAAGAAAACTGCCTAATGTATTTATTCCCATACCTTCAAGAGTGGGATGAACCAAGATCACACTTGAACTGTGACTAAATGAAGCAGAGTGGCCAACAGAATCTTCCATGCACATGCCTCACTTCCTGGTGAATAGACGGCCCTTCTCATGGGAATAGTGATAGGAAGAGGCACTTGTGGACTGGCGAGCACCACCTGGGGGATGTACTGGGAAGAGTCTGTGGTGGAGACAAGGGGATGAGATCGTATTTGTCTTCATAATCATTAACTTGAGGTTATACACTCAAAAGAGCTTCTAGGTACTGTCTATTTGTCATTTTTCCTCCTATTTCAAGAGGATGTAAACAATTAATCCTTAAGTTGCACATCCACACTCTATCCCCTGTTCAACTCCTCCATGTGATTGATCAGAAAAAAATGTGGTGTAATAAAATGAAAAAAATCCCTATTCTCTGTGGGAAAGTTAGCCTGGAACTGGAAGTAGTAAGGCAGGCTGCTGCCCATACATAGATTGTCTTCCATCTCCTAATTACCACCCAGAAGGGGTGTGTTCCTCCTATGGGGCTGCCCAGAGGGGAGCAGAACAAGGAGTCAGCCTAAATATTCATAGGGAAGTGTCAATGAGTCAACACACACACACACACACATGCAGGCACAATCACACAGACACATAAGTCTAAGAATTGAAGATAATATGACAATCTAAAAATTGTCTATACAATAATATTTTATGAATGTGATTAAAGATTAAACAACATAATAGAAAACATGATGAAAATGAGATATAAAAATAGACGTAATTGTAAAAGGATGAAATAATACTTCTAGAAAAGAATAGAGAAAAAAAGGCTTCATGAACGAATGAAATACCAGAATAGACACAGCTAAAGAGAAAATATATGAACTGGAAAATAGAACTGAATGCAGCACTGAAAGATCAAAGGTGATAGGTGCCTATAGTCAAGGCTAAACTTCAGAAGACGACCAACACCAGTGAAAAAGCCAAGAAGCTTGCAAGTGGCAATGAGTAAAATGTGAGATGTGGTTTGGGGTAAGACATTCAGAACTAGGACTGGGAATGTGAGTGAGAACTCGAGATTCGTTTATATGTTGTTGCACAGTGATGGCATTCCCTAACACCAATTTTCTGTAACAATGATCTTTTTTCTGTACTATGTTGTCTGTCACAGAATTACTTTGACTGGTGTTGTTATTGAGAAAGACTGAAATTGGAATTGTTGATTCACTTAATTTTTCTTTAAACATAGATGTGTAAGTGGTTTTAAAAATTGTACGTGCTTTCCTAAAGGTGTTTAGTAATGTCACGCTTAGGATGAAAGATTTAAAATTGAGCAGCAACCTAGTGAAAACCATACTACAATTATGGCTATAATTACCATGGAAAATTCATAAATCTCTCCCTCTCACTCCTACACCTGGCAAGGCCTCTCAGGGGCTCCAGGTGGGTGGGGCAAGGGGAACCAAACAAGTTTACCTCCAGGAGCAGTTCCCAGAAGAGAAAGCAAGATATAGTTCTACTTACCTCCTGGTGGGCATCTCCTTGCAAATAGAAAGGCTGGTATATGACGGCTATATATAGGAAAGTTCTTGGTTACCAGGACTTCAAATACATACTTCCTGCTGAAAAGTCTCAGAAGCCCCTCACTCCCACCTCACCCTCTCACGGCTGCTATCTGCAGCCCTCATGGCTCCTCTATTTGCCTTCATGCTTCAGAAAGCAGAGAAATCATAGTCAAAGCTGAGGCTGACAAATGGTAATAAAACTGAAGAACTCCCAGGCAGGATTTTGAGCCTGACCTCAGAGCTGTTGGTCAAACTGGAGATATATTTTTAATGTAAATATTCCTGGTAACATGAGCTTGGGACTCATGCCAGCAAAGCTTCTGAGGGGCCTTTTCTCACTCTGTGTTCTGTGCATAAGTTTCTCCTTGGAGCCCTGTCCTCTGTTTAGGAGCAAACTTTGTTTTATGATCCCTAAAGCATTTAGCAACCTGATGACTTTTCCAAAGCCAAAGCTGAAAGACTGTAAAACAGGTTTCAGAGATCGAGTTGAGGTCCTAGGAAACAACTTCTGGTCTAGGTTTGACAAATGTTGTGAAAATTTGGTTCTAGACTGTTGTTAAGCATCAGAAAATGCCCATTTGCTTATGCACAATGTTTTCTAAAATGGACTGAGGTGGCTAAAACATATGGCATATAAGAAAGAACATTGGAGATATATTCACAAGGATTCAGAGTCTTTGGAGAATTAAGTAAATATGCTGAACTTGAGAGTAATATAGTCGCTATGCTTGAGTAATACATTTGAGCTTCCTGGTGGTCAGGGTAAAAAGAAAAGCCTATCAAAAGGAGGAAATAAATTGGTTCCTAGGGAGAAATAATAGGTTCCATTTTGTTCTATGTATTTTGCTACATTTTAAAAGAAATATGTTACATGAAAACTTGCAATTGGGACATGAATAGGTACAATGGAAAGTTCCCTTATAGTAACATTAAAACTAAGACAAAAGTGGTTTTTAAATAGTTATTTGATAAAACAGCTCTGATAAATATCAAGGGTAAAAATCTCAAAGCAAGTTTTCGGTGAAGGATGTCTTTTAAGGGACTGTGCTCACAAGGACTAAGTATATGATCTCCCAGTGACAGCATCTTATAAAATAAAGAGCAGAGTTTAGATTATTCAGCGTGATGGATGACTTGGCTTTCTATTGATTTATACTTCTCAATGTTTTTTTTTTTCTCTTAGATACAGTTTCAAAAGAAATACTGAGCAGACAATATGAACCCAAACTCTTGACTTACAAAAGATCTGATTTTCCTTCTTTCTCCTCTTCCTTCACCTTTTTTCTTCATCCTACCTAAGATTTATTGATTTCTTGCATACATCAGTCACTATGTTTTGTGCTTTTCATGTATTATCTTGATCACTCTCCTCAACAATCTTGTGAAATAAACAATGCTATGTCCCACTTATTGGCTGCAAAAACTGAGGCAGGAAGAGATTCAGTAACTCGTCAAAGGTCACAGAGCTAATAAATGTCAGTGCTGTGATTTTCCAATTGATTATCTATCACCTCCATAATATTCTGCAAAAAGACATCCCCAAACTCAGTGGCTCAAAGCAACCACCATTTATTGTTAAGGAGTTTCAGGGTAAGCGGCGATCTTCTTCTGGTCTTGCCTGGCTCACTCATGTCTCTGCAGTCTACTGTGAGCTAGACAAATGGTTCTGCTAATCGTGGCTGGTATCACTCACATTTTGGGGGCATAAGCTAGCTGTCGAGTGGTCTAGGATGACCTTGACTTTTCTCCATATATCTCTTGTGTCCTTCTAGGAGGTTATAATAGCACATTCTCATGGCAAGGAAGAAGCATGAGAAAGAACAAGCCCATTCAGGCAAGAGCGCAAAGAGAAACATGCGTGTGCTTTCCAAGACACTGTTTTCATCGTGTTTGCAAACAACTCAGTGGCCAAAGAAGTCACATGGTCTAACCCAGAGTTGGCACAGGAAGGGACTGCAAAGTAAAGGATGAAGAATGTGGATACAGTTTGGCCGTAATGTGATCAATCCACTTCAGCAGAACCCCAAAGTCCCAGTTTTTAACAACTTTGCCTATTGCCCATCACAATTAACAATTCTCTGAATCCTGAGATTGTCTCAAGGACCATGGTCCAGTGGCCTTCCAAATGAGCTATTTCAGCCTTTCTATATCCAGGTAGGGATATGGGATATGGGAAGTTCAAATTTTTTTTCTACCTGAATAGGAAGAGAAATGGTTTGGGGATGAGGACATATAGTGCGTGGTATTTCTTAATTTGTTGTTTGAGGTGTTAGAGTAAGTAATAATAGCTGTGATACAAACAACCCCTACATCTCAGAGGCTTCATCTAATGGAGTTTACTTCTTGCTCACCCAAAAGTCAAGTGGGTATTTGGGAGGTAGTCTCCCATCCAGTTCTCGGGCCTCAGAGTTCTCGACTGGATCCTCTGCGTCATACCAGAAGACACGAGAAGAGGGAATAAGCTTGGAGGATTGCACGGACCAGACCTAAACCCCCTACATTTCACTGGTGAGAACTCATTCATAGGGCTATATGTCTTGGAAGAAGAAGAAATGGGGGATGATAAACACGTAGTGGTCTCCACTGGTTTATTTTAGTTTTTCCACTTTGGATTCATCCACCTTCTTCTGGAAGTGGCCAACTGATCCTTCTTTGGATGTAACTCACCTCCCCTTTTATTTTTAGTGAAGCAAATTTTATCCCTGGCTCTAGGGGCAGAGGAGCTGTCTAGAGAGAAGATGTTTAAGCCAAGACCTTAAGAGTTATCCAGGTAAAAATCTTGGATAAGAGAATCCTGACAAGTGAAAAGATCACATAGCACAATCCTGGTGGAGTGAGTGCTGTCTTTGGGAGGAAATGAGAAAAAGCCTTTTGGTTCACAGACTGGGAGATGGAAATGAGAATGAGGATGGAAGCAAGGGCTAGATCCTGTAGCACATGGGTTTATTGCTAAAACTACTGCATTTAATATAAGCTTTAGATTCTAAGAACAATGGAAAGCTGCTGAAGGGTCCTGAGATGTGGGCAGCACTAACGATTTGTGTTTATGAAAATTCATAGTGGCTATGCTGTGAAGAATGCATTTGGCTGACAGAGTGTGGAGGGGACAGTTGGGAGCTTCCCTGGGACTGGAAAGACCAGGTGGACAGATACTACAACAATCCAGGAAGAAAGGAGGGAATTCTGGAATATGGCATAGAGACTAGGCATGGAATCAGTAGAAACTTAGGCACTGACTAGATCTCAGAAGAGAGGCCAGTTTTGGATGGAGAAGGATCCAATTTTTATGGGGTCTGAAGGCTATGCAATTTGGGGGACCCTCTATGAGAAAAAATAATCAGAATCACAGGCACAAACTTAGGTATAAAAGGTAATATTTATGTAGAGTTGAAAAGAAGCCACAACAAACTACTGGAATCTTGAAGATTCGGTTTCTTTCCTTCTAGGATTTTTTAGGCAACTTACCTAGGATACTTCCATCAAAATGTTCCCTGTTTGTAACAAGTATTTCCCGCCACACCTGGAACATTCCACCATTCCTAGAAACTCCTGACACTCACAGAGGCCCATGAAAGAGGCATGTGGTGTAATTATAACAAGCGCTCTTAGCTTTACAATAAGCTTATCTCTGGTTTTTGATTCATCAGTTTTAGCATCTTCGGGATCTGGTGGTGGCTGAAACAACAGAAAATAATAATAACAATATCACCTAGGAATAAAATAGAATACACACAAATGAGGGCTGAAGAAATAAGGAAAAATAATACAAAGAGAAGCAAATTAAAGCAGAATCCTGAGGGAATCCAGTATTGAGCAACCAATAAAAGTGGAAAAAAGTGGGTGAGTTCTACTCAACTCTGCTTTGAGATGCCACGGGAGCAACTGCAAGGAGAAACACCTAACAGTTGTCTCCCCACCCTCCTTCCAATGGGACCATTTTCCATTACCCCCAATAGTCAGATGATTTATAATGACTATATTTTACTCTTTGAGTGAAAATAAATCATCATATTTCTGGAAAAATAGCTTCAAAATGATATGTTCCTTTTTGGGCTTGAGTTGTATTCTCAGTTGTTCGCTGAGGGCTGCTGACCTCAGAGAGTCCTTGCGGATAGCGTTGATTTTCTGCTCAAAGATGGTGGCGCTCTGAATGTCCAGCAGGACAATCCAAATACCATTTCTTTTATGTTGTGGGACATAAGTTTGAGGAAAATTACAATATGGGAAAAGCATGACTGAGTACAAGGAAGAAAGGTTTTATACTATCTCCAGGAGTGAAACACAGCAACAAGCTCAATTGCTGGAGATTTCTCACTTCATGATAAAATTGGCTGCCATCATCACTTGCACTGATCCCAAACAGTTTTTTTAGGAGACTGATATTATTTCACAACAAAAACACACTCAACAACGGATAAAATTGAATTTTACTTAAATCCAAAGTGGGTCCTTAAAAGTTTACTTGTCTGTACACACCCACACACAAACACACACACACACAGAGTCACAATTTGTTAAGCTTCAACGAGTTCTAGTCTTACTGAAATAATAAGAAACAAGGCTTTAAGAGTGATTTATGCTTTCGGTACTGATCCATATGTTTTGTTCCATGTAAACTACACAAACTTTCCCAGTTTCAAATCTCAAACTCTTCTGGGCAATGGGAGAAGTGAAATTCTTCCATGTTTATGTTCAATGTCTCGGCAAAAGCAGAACTTTCTCGAAGGAATCCTTTTGTATAAACGTTTTTCTTTCCTTAGCTGCTGGGATAAGTCTGTCTCTGCTGAATAGCAAGGTTTAGCAGTGTCAGTCCGCTACTGCTCAGAACAATTCCCAGCCGGGTAAACGGAGGAAGCTGCTTGCAGTAAATAAGAATCTTGGCTTATCTTACAAAAGGAGAGCAGTGTTGGGCTCCCCTTTCCTCCTACGTGTCAGAGCCCCTGAAATTGAAGGCTGATGGAGTGTGTTGCCTAGTTACTGCATGGTGAAGCTCTTCTTATTTAACCTACCTGCCGTTGAGCAACCTAAAACCACGTATCAGAAGAAAAAAAGTTGTCCTGGTTGAAAAAGTTAAGAAAGTAGGCTAGAGAGAAACTTGTGCTCAGGTGTGCTATGCCCTTGTACATGTGAATACAAGGGGGGTGTGGTTTGCAGACGAGTGGCAGTAATTAGAAAATGGCAGAGATTCCTATATCATGGCTTTTCCTCCTTCAGTTTGCTGTGGGAGACATGCAAATCCATGAACCTGTCTTACCAGAATACAACTCCTTGGAATGTTTTCTAATACCATTGCTTTCTAAGAGCCTGGCACTTAGTAGGTGCTCAGCAGGGGGCAGTGTGACACAGTGGTTCAGAGCTTGGACAATATGCTCTCTGGGCCTCCTCTTCCTCATCTGTAACATGGGGATGATCTGTCTTTTCAGAGAGTCCTACGGATTAAATTAAATAATAGATGGTTAGCCTTGGCACAGAATAAATATTCAATAAATGGTAACATTTGTTATTTCTGTTTTTTAAATTATTATGATAAAATATTCCCCTCTAGCCTAGAGCTCTCTTCCAAACTCCAGACCTACCTATCTTTGGGAGGGCAGGGAAAGCTTTCAACTTAAAATGCCCAAAAGGTAACTCATGAGCACCCCAACCTCCCAACCTGGTATTTGCCCAGCCCTCCCTGCTTCAGTGGAAAGAGCAGCGTCCAGGAAGTTTGGCAAACTGTCATCCTTAACGCCTCCCTCTGCCCTGCTCCTACCGGCAAGCTAATCTGAGTCCTTTCGATTTTATCACTTGTCTCTTGGAACATCCCACTTCTCCTCATGGCCCCCAGCAGCTTCACAGGCCAAGCACCATGCTCCCTACCTTGGACTGCAATGCAATCTTAACTGGTCTGCTTCTGACCTCCTCTCTTGCCCGCCTCCAATCTGTGCTCCATTTGGCAGAAAGACCACTCTTTTAGAAACACAAATATGGCCCTATTGCTCCCTGCTTGAAACCCTTCCTTGCAACTTAATGCTCTTGGAATGAAGACCAAAACACTGCCACCATCACTCCAGCCTCGGCTTGTCAGCCCTCCCCCCTCCTCCTCCCTTCTCTGGCCTCCACTGGCTCCAGCTTGTTTCACTTCCTCAATTCCCCTGATCACAAGACTTTAGCAGCAGCTGGGCCACCCCTCCCTGTCACCCCTGCCCTGGCCTGGTTAACCCTACCTACCCCTTAGGATTGTTGCTTCTTCCGAGAAAGCTTCCTGAATAGATCCACCTCCTTTTTCATGTTCTCATAGCACTTGCACCTCTCTTTTGTGAGTGTTTATCTCTGTTATGATACAACATATTTTTGTGGTTTTTTGTGGTTATTTGATTCATATCTGTTTCCCTTCAAGGTGTAAGCTCCACAAGGGCCAAGGATGAAGACTTGATTTTGTTCACCTTTGGATCCATATTGTCCAGCATGGTGATAGATGCTTAATACACATATGTGTGTGTGCGTGTGTGTTTGTGTTTGCATGTGTGCACACATAAGTATAACAGCTGCCTCTTGCACCTCAGGACTCACTCCAGGTTTTTCTTCACTAACCCCCCTCCATCTCTTCTCAAGCTATTTGAAACCTAGTGAAATCAAGGATGTCACCGTATATTTCATTTGGCTTTTCAATGTACAGCCAAACGATAATTGGGGCAAACTATTCTCTGACTTTGCTTTGCGGATTTTTGTTCTGTGAAAGCTTTAGCACATATTACCCAGGGCCAGACTTCTCTTTGTTTCTATTTAAATTCAGGCTCTAACACTCACTAACTTCCTAATGATGACAGCCTTCTGGGGTGGAAAATCAGAAGGAGGGAATATCAACCAGTAATGAAAGTGGATTAGTCAACAGCATCCCCTCTTTCTGTGACTGGAGTAGTGAATTCGTCTCGGGAGTCCTGTTAGGCCCCATATAAGGTGCTACAAGCGTCAAGAAGCAGGTAGAAGCTCCAACCTAGAAAATGACTCAAGGCATTTATATAAATGCTAAACCAGTGGGGCGGGATGATGGAGAGAAGATGCTAATTTAGGGGGCTTTGATTCAAGGGGATGTTTAACAGCCTTATCCCAGCATCAACTCAGCTGGGTGGACGGCAGGCTGAATGTTGTTTCTGGAAAATTTCACAAAGCTTGGATATGAATTCCTCTTAATATTGATGAAAAACAATGCTTTCCAAACTTAACGTGCACGCAGATCACCTGGGGATTTTTTTACTCTTCACTTTCTGATTCAGTGGGTCTGAGGAAGGACTAGTGATTTTGTGGTTCTCACAAGTTCCTAGGTAATGACAATGCTGCCGGTCTGAGGAGCAAGTCCGAGCAGCAAGGATGTAGAGCACTTCTACTATTCTTGAAGCAGATCTTTATGTGACTGATACAGGCCAGATGATTCCAATGCTGATATAAGCCATAGCCCAGGATGATAAATTTGCCATCATCTTGCCTGATTGCTCTGCCACTGGGGACCCATGTCTGCTCTCATACTTTGTAAATGCAAGTCATTCTTAATTATTGAAAAAGCAAACTGGGCCACCAGCAGCCTGAAATGAACACAGGTTAGGAAAGTGTTTTTGGATAGACCCTAGTGTCTAGGATTTTGCACCATATGTAGAGCCAAGACAGTGCTCAGACTCCTTGAAACCTGCTGACAGGTGGAGTCAAAGGTGATAGATGGAGATGGGGTAAGAATGGAAGATACTTATCAAAGGGAGACATCTAGAGCAAATACCTAATGAGTACTCTGCTCTCTCCGTGTGTGCTGTTTCATTTAAATGTCATTGCAGCTTTATGAGGAAGGAACTTCTACTTTTATTTCCATTTTACGGATGTGGAAACTGAGGCCTGAAGAGATTGAGAAACTTACCCAAAGTTGTGCAACTGGTCACTGATGGAGCCCGGATTCTGACCCATGATGACCCACTTTAACTCTACTGTTCTTAACCTGACTGCACATTAAAATTTCCTGAGGAGCTTTCAGAAAATATCTATTTCTTAACCCTCAGTATTTCTTATTTCATTGCTATTAAACAAGAAAAACCTATCCAATCAGTTGAATGTGTATCCAGTGTTGAGTATGATTTCCTAGGCCCTCACCCTTAATTACTAGGATTTATTCCCTCTACAAAGTGATTCTGCATTCAACCCAAAGAACTAGGAATGTTCGATGGGGTGTTTTGGGGAGGCTGCATTTGGGCTCACACAGTGCCCAGTGCTAACTCCTGGCCCCCTAAGTATTGATCTTAAAACTGCAGGATGATCTCCAGACTCGATTTGCTAGGAGTCCATGTGCTCACAGCTATGTAGTGTTTACTAGGTGTCAGGAGACACTATTCCAAGCACCTTACATACACCGCCTGCCATGATCTTTCAAGAATGCCCCACTGTGGATATTCACTAACATTCCCCTTTGTACAGATGGGCGGACTCCAGTTCTGAGATTTAAATGCCTTGCCTTGTTACAGGTGGAGAAGGATTCAAACTCAAGGACTTTGGCCGTAGTCCATGGGAGAAACCACCTTGCAGTCCTATCTGTTGCTTCATGGGCTGTGCTTGTTTCTCACCAGCTCAGATGATGCAGGTCTTCACTACCTTGCATGAGGTGAGAGCAGAAAGGGGCTAAAGATCTTAATTTTGTCAGGGAATGGAGCCCATATTAGAGAATAGGGCTTGATACCCAGAAGTTTGGGGAACATTTTCCCGCTTAAAACCAGGAACCAGTTTTTATCTGGCAAAGCCATCCAGCAAAGGAAAGGGGTGCTTTGGGCAGGAATGAGTTTCTCCATCACAGGTGCATCAAGTACTTCCTGGGTACCTCCATAGCAGTAATGTGGTGACGGGGCTCAGGGATCGAACACAGAGCAGGGATGGGTGCGGTCTGAGGTTTCCTTCAGGCATGAATCTCTGTGATCCTGTGATCTGACTTAAGTCCTCCAACACTCAATCAGCAAGCGAGGGCTTAATCATTTACAGTCACACAGTGAGATGTTTCCAGGAATGATTTCCCTGTAGCATTTTAATAAGTACTCTATAAATAATAATTTATCGAAGTTGCCTACCATGTTAGAAAAAGAATATATTAAAGAAGCCCAGCTAATTGAAGCTGGCAGTTAAGTTCCCTGAATCGAAACCAATCGGTTTATCTACGTGACTCTAAAGATTTGGGATGAAAACTGCTCATTATGTTCCAGCATCCTTATACTCAGAGATCCAGATGTTTCACAATATATTGACATGGCCTTCCAGGAAACCCACGTGCAACACTGAGTTGAAAATGTTCTGATAGAATTAAAAATAAATTGGATCAGAAAGAGCCTGTTCTCTTCTTTGGCTGAGAGCTGAAGGAATTTGAAAAATGCTGAAAGCTGTGTGACTCAGATCAGCAAGATTCGGGTTCTAAGTTGGATGACCACACAGCTTGAGTTGACGGTGACTGTCCGATTTATATCTTTGGTCCCAGTGTAGTGTTTAAAAGAGCTTTCCCTCCCCAAAATGTCCTGGTGTGGACAATAAACTACATAGTCACGTGTAATTTACACACCTAGTTACACCACAATGAGAGAAACTGGATGGGACACAAACTAGTGGGGGCAAAACAGGCAGTGAGGAAGACCCAGGTTCGGATGGTGACAGGGGATGCAGACCAGAAGATAGAATGGGGACTCAAGGTGGAACATTGCCTCATCATTCCTCAAGCGTTCTTACCCTTGAATGACAGTAATTTCACTTAGCTTGTTCCTTCAGCTCAACTTTTGCCTGTGTGTATGTGCATGTGAGGAATGGAAAACCTATGGTCTCTGTATCTCTGAGCCTGTTTTTTTTTTTTCTTAATATATTCCACATATAAGTGAGATCATCAAAAGCTATGAACTTCCAGTTATAAAATCGATAAGTCATGAGGATGTAATGCCCAGACAGGTGACCATAATTAATAATATTGTATTACGTACTTGAAAGTTGCTAATTAAAATTTCTCATCACAAGAAGAAAATCTTTTAACTAGAGTGAAAGATATTAACTAGTCTTATTGTGGTGATCGTTCCCCAATATATACAAACATTGAACCACCACGTTGTGCCCCTGAAGCTAATATAATGTTACATGTCAATTATATCTCAATAAAAAAATTTTAAACTAGGGTCATTGTTTTTTCTTTAATTTTTACCCCAAGTTGCATTGTGGTAGGGTGGTTAAGGATAAAGAAATTAAAGTGAGACATAAAATATACAAAATCCTGAAGATTTTACCTTAGCTGGTAAAAAATGCGTGTGAATCAGGCTTGATAACTCACTCTGTCTAATCTTTCCTCAGGATTTTATAACAACTGACATTTCTAAGCATTTGGTTGATTGCAAGCATTATTTTTAACACTCTTTTTTTTAAATTAAAAGTATTTTAATACTTTTAATTAATTATTTTAATAATTTAATAAAATATTTTAATACATTATTTTTAATACTTAATACTTTAATATTTTTAATGCAATTCTTAGAGGATAGGGATTACCTCTATCTCCATTTTACAATCGAAGAAAATGACACTGGAAGACGTGAAGCAACTTGCCCGAGATTTCACATTGAGCGGGTGACAGCGTCCAGATTCTCACCCAGGAAGTCTGACCCATGCTTCTCCTGATTAACACTCTGTTTTGAGCAGGATGTAGTGCGCATTTCATCGAAAAATATTTACTGAATTGAGTGGGGCAGGAAAAACGTAGGAGACAGCCCCTGCCATCAGGAAGCTCACTGTGCCGGGGAGTGGAACGTCACAAGTCCAACCAGCACGGATAGGAGGCAGAATGTGGAAGCGGTCTGAGAGGTACAAACACTTGTGGAGGGACGTGTGCCCACTCAAGGAAATCATCAAAGGCTTCTGGAGAAGGGAGCACTAGGGGTTGGTTCTGAGGGGTGAAAAAATGTTAAACAGAGAGAAATTAGAAGAGGACTCTGGCAGAGGGAATAGCCTGACAAATGGCTGTGGCCTAAGGAATAAATGGTAAGACTGGGTTCTCAGGTAATTTATTTGGGCTGGACTGTTGTAAAGTTCAAATGCCTTAATATGACTTATATGGACTCCCCACCATGGCCTCCACTCCCTACTTCCCATCACACAATTTTCTCTGTGTTCTACTGTCCAGACACAAGTTTTTTATGGTATCTTTATCTGCCATGCTGTTTCCATGCAACGCGATTTATGATTTTCTTTCATACTGGAGTACCCTTTTCTTGGGTGCTTTCTTCATCTGGTTCACTGCTGTTTGCCCCAAACATTGCTTCTTCAGGGCAGCCTTCACTGATATCCTAAGCCTCCAAATTTCTCCTTACCATGCAGTTCAGTAGCTTCCTTGTATGTATACACTACGATGCACGGTGCTTGGTACAGAGCAAGAGCTCAAATAAACAAAATAAGCTAACTCAAATCAGCTAGAAAGAGATGCATAGACTGGAGACATTCAGCTTTGAGGGAGGTGTCAAGTTTAAAGAACATTTCCACAGCGATCCTTGTAAGAACTAGTGCAACGTCTGTGAGGACAGTGTGGGGAGGTGTGAGGAAGAAGGGCATATAGACAGGAATCTCCTTCCAGACAATTTAAAGGAGGACTTAGAATTTCACACGCCAAAAGATGGGAGAGTGTTGGAGTCCATTTAATCTAAGAAATCTCCTCCCTGCACTTCTTGAACTTTCCTTGCAAGTATTCAGCCATTTCTTCTTAAGGGGGTTTCTCGTGTCATTGGAAAATCCATGCCAGGAAACGCACTCAGTCAGTCAATCAGCCATTCATCCATCAAATGAGCACATGCAATGCACTGTGTACACTTGATAGCATAGCACCAGGATCCAGGGATGAACAAGGCTCCTTTTCTATTACAGAAAAGATGAGAGGCTAGTAGGGGAGACAGACTATTGAAACAGAGGATAAAACCTAATTAAGTACTGAGTCTCCTCTTCCCATTAGGCCCCTTTTAGCCTCTGATAGGACAGAGTTGACCGGTCAACCTCCTTTTATGTGAAACCATAAGATCATGTCTGTCCAAAGATTTGCCTACACATTCTTCTGATATGATGCAATTATTTCATATTTTCTGCATTAGCTGTGGCCACTGATAATCTCATGAAGATCTACAAAATGTCAACTTGTTCTTTCCCAATGCACTTAACTAGTAAATGCGTGTGTTGAGGTGGTGGTTATGGAAGGGAATGTGTGATAAACAGATGCAATGGAAAATTCAGTAAGAACAGACAGAACGGTTCATGTTTCTCAATTATAAGTTAAAAGCCAGAGTCTAGGGAACTGGATTTTCTTAACTTTGGGAAAATTGTGATGTAATAATTCTTCATTCCTTGCTTCTTGAGAAATGAAGAGAAATGAGTGGTTTGTTCAGTTCTTGATATAAAAACGTCAACTGTAAAGCAATATTTTATTAAAACCATAAGTTTTGTTTGAGAAATTGTAAAACCCAGAGTTTATTTTCCTTTGGTGTTGCTGCAGAGAGTCAACAGAAATTGAGATAATTTTTTTCTTGTATCTGTGCCCACTTATTGAACACACATGTGAGCGAGATTCCTTGTGTAGGTGCAAAGGGGATTAGAAGGTGGGGAAAAAGGTGCAATTTGGACCACTGACCTGTTCCCTGCCCTCAGGACTCTTTCAAACAGCTGTGAGAAAAAGGAGGAGGAGGAAGGAGGTAATTTAGCAGTTCATATCCAGATGTTCATTTCAAACACACCCTGAGCAGCTTTTGCATGGTTTATTTCATTTTCTGAAACCATTTTTCACAAGCCTGTTTTCTCAGCTGGGAAACTTCTGGTGTAGTCTTTTCAAACAAATATTGCGTTTGGCATTACAAGAAAAAAAAAAAGAGCTTTGAGACATTCAAGGGACAATCTGTTTGCCTTGGTCTGCAGAAGCAGGACTACAGGAACGTAGGCATTCTGTACCACCCAAAGTATAGGTAAAGGAAAGTTCCACTCTTACGTTCCGTCTACAGGGAAACTTGAGAGCTCCTTTCGCTTGATAATTGCAATGCTCTGCCATTTTCTAGGTTGGTCTGAAGTGTCAGAGACAAGAAACTTGTTGGAGGCAAAAAAGGCCAGAGGAAGAATCCACCAGGATTAACACTAAACCAGAAACTTCCACACAGCACTTCAAACACAGTAGTCCCTTTTCACAACTCTGTCCTATTCTGGTTCCAACAACCATCTTAAGTAGAATGGGAAGAACTAAAAGAAAATGGTTCTGAATGCCAATGAATCTCTTGGGCAGAATCCCGTGGGGTACTGTCCATATGGCTGGTGCCATTCACCTCAAGGTCTAGTCCTGGCAACAGGTTGTTCCACTAGAGTTATTAGGGTCTAGGACAGCCCTTACCCCCGCCACAAAGTGGAGCTGGTCTCCCGCCAACTGTTGCAGATGAAACTATTCTTTCTTCACAGTTTCTTTGGGTTGAACCAAACCTGGAAATTGCCTCAGGAAGGAATGGACAACCCAAAAGCATGAGTCCAAATGAGAAGACTAAGATCTGTCTCTTTAAACAAGGAAATCACGCCATGAAGATAAAGGGACTCAGAAGAAACAATAGAGCAAATTTCTGATGTGGGTGAACAAAAAATTCAAGGGTTTAAAATCTACAAAGAAGTCTTGGGCAAGTTCCTTAAACCTTCCTGAGACTTAATTTTCCTACTTTTAGAATTGGGCACCCAGGCCCTTAGACCAGAGTGTCCAAGTGAGGATTGGGTATGAAAACGCCTCATGCAGTGCCAGCATGGAATAGGTCCTCGTTATTGGTTAGCTCTCCACACCATGTTCCCTTGACTTAAAGAGAATAGTAAAATAATGTTAGAAGTCTATTTCTGTAATTGTGTCCATTGAAGATCTGTGCGTGTCTCTGAGATATTAAAGAAGATGGCCAGGAGAGGCGGTCCAAGATGATGATGTAGGAAGATGGTGAACTCACCGCCTCTCAGGTCACACCAAATCTACAGCTACATATGGAACAATTTCCTCTGAAAGAGACCTGAAACTAGCTGAGCAGTTCCTTTACAACAGGCAAACGTGGAAACGGCCACATTGAAGCAAGTAGGAGAGGCTGAGATGCTGTATGACCATAAACTCCGCTCCCAGAGCAGCAACCCACAATCAGGAGGGAACTCACAAACCTGGAGCTTCTTCCTATGGAATGAAGGGTTACACCATACATCAAGCACCCCAACTTCCAAGACTTGCACCAGAGAAATGAGCCCCCAAAATACCTGGCTTTGAAAACCAATGGGTCTCACTTGCACAAGACTCAAAGGGCTGTGGCGAACTAAGAAATGCCCCTTAAAGGGCTTGCATGGACTCACTCACCCCAGGACCCAGGGCAGAAACAGCCATTTGAAAAGGGTCAAGACTTTTTGTGAAAGTGATCCTAATCTTAAAGTGCAGTAGGGGCAGGGGCCTGTTGGGGTAATCTCCAGATAGAGGAGCTGGCAGACACCCTTTTCGCACTCTGTCTTTACCTTGCTAAAGCCGGCGCGTACCTTTTTTTCCCTTTTTTTAATCTCCCTTTTTCCTTCTCTTTTTTTTTCTCTACGTGTGTCATCTTTACCCTCCAACTAGCAGGTACCATCTTTGCATTCTACCTCGCTACAGCTCACTGGTTTCTCCCAGAAGGAAGCTTTAACACTCATCTGGAGCTCTGATTTTTGTGATTGTCACCCAGGGCACACCTCCAGATCCCCTGGTCTCATGGCCGGCAGGACTTACACTTGCTGTCCCACAGGACTGTATATGTCGGCGTGCTGTAAAAGCTGCTGCCTGAGGGTCTGGCTTCCAATCTGCCTGAATCTAGGAGCTGACTGAGATCCCCCTTTGGGACACTGACAGGTCTTGGCACACCCTCAAACTCTGGGAGCCATTAGAAATAAAATAGACTGCTTGGACAATCACAGAGTTTCAAGAGTCAACCATCAGCTAAGGCGAAGCCGAACGATAAAGTTCATCTCCTACAGGAAGCCACTCCTTCAAGACTGGGAGAAGATATCCAGCGAGCAGTTGGCTATAAAATCCTCAAAGTCAGGAGAAAATTCTGCTCTGAGGATAGAGATTTAATAGTTATAAGCAGAGTTGACAATCAGATGCCTGGGAGTGTATGAGAGCACCCAAGAGACTATAGATATTGAGAGAGAAAAAAGCCATAGAACCAAGACCTGGGGACAACAGCATTTGAAGATCTTCCAAGTAAGAAAACCCTGCAAAGACAATGGAGATGAAAATTGAACAGGAAAAAATAAAGTGGAAATTAATAAAAACAAGGCCAAGAATGTTTCAAAAAGAAATGAGGAGAGTTTTCTAAATTTTAAAATAAATTAACTCTAAATATAAAATATCTTAGAAACAATAACAGTTGTCTAAAACTACACATTACACTATGAAATACCAGGAAGGAGAAGGAATGAAAAAATAGAATGTGCTCAATTTCTCGACTGCAACAGGATAGAGTCAAAAGCTATTGTTTCTTCTTGACCTTGATAATTAGAGGAGTATCAGATCAAGCATGGTACCTTGCAAAATTTAGTAGAAACAAAAACAGGATGATTCCTCCCAAATTACTAGAGGAGATTAAAGAAATCAAAGCAGAGTTCAACTAGCAAAGGACAGGAAATAGGGGAAATGGTAGGAAAGCATGAAATACAGAAAACATAAAATAAGATCATAGAAGGAAGTACAGATTTATCTCTTATGACAATAAATATAAATGATTGTAATAGCACAATATTTAGAAGCCATCAGTTCAGGTGAGAAACAAAAATACACTTCTTGGAAGATACAATTTTTAAAATGTGTTTCACAAAGTTTAAACATAAAATATTTGGAAAATGTGTATCAGGAAAATGCAAATAAGTACAACATAGATGTGTCGGTATTAATATCAGATGGAGTAGAATCCTGGGTTGAAAAAAATGTGCCAACAGGACAAGAGTTAATTTACTTGGAGTTATATTCTGTTATGAATAAATAACTGTAATATATTTTACTGTTCTCAATAACGGAGTATTAAATAAATATGTAAATTAATCTTTTAGAAATTCAAAGGAATATTTTTGTTTGGAATATATATATTCAACTAGACACATCATACAGACAAAATAAATAAGGATAGATAAGGTCTCATGAATATAAGAATATACCAAACTTGTACACTACACCTAGAGAATGAAGACTCTTCCGGCCAGCAATGTTTCAGATTTTTTTTTCCTCTGAATTTCAGTGAACGCTTCCTAGGACCAACTTCATTTGCCTTTAGGATGTGGTTTCCATAAGAATATAAAACTATTTCTCCATTTTGTCCTACTATATGGTCACACTTCTCTAGTGACATTCTGGACTCAGCACTATAGATGTGATCCCACACATGCAAGTATCCAGCTCTTTCTCGAAAGATCTTAAGCTCCTTCTCTAGGAATAACGACAAGCTCTTGAAAAACTCTTGGACTCTCTAGTTCCCATTTTACAAGTAAACTCTTGGGAATATTAGTTTAATCTACCTTCACAGAAAGCTCTAGAAAAACTGCCTTTTAATTTCTTTTTCTATGGAACATCTTTCCAAGACTTAAACTCCAGTGCAGAATTTTAGAGGAACTCCTTCACGTCACATCACGTTAGAAGAAGCATGTGATGATGTCCTGTCAGTGTCTTTGCATCGTTCATAAAAGATAAATTGGCTCTATCATCAGGGGTAGTAATTGGCTGAAGGTCCAGATGGGCTCTTGCTAAATACATCTGGTTAAGACCTCAAACTTGTAATCCTTATTTTCACTCCTGACCACAATAGTCTTAAAACACCTTTGGATTATAAGAATGCTTGTAAAACAGCCCTTCTCTGGCTCAGTACCCACGTGTCAGAATTGGGATAACACCACTCAAGACTTTCCTACCCTGATCAGAATGCAGTATTTCCAATAAGCTTTACACCATGATCCCCTCTTCCTGTCATTTTCGTCATCATCCTCACCGTCATCCTCCACCTCCTCATTATATTTACTATAAATTATCACACATCAGAATTATCAACCATGCAGAACACTTTGTATATATTATATAGTTTAATCTTACAATAATGCTCAAGGTGTATAGCATTAAAATTTCCACTTTAGGGGCCGGCCCGGTGGCACAGCGGTTAAGTTCGCATGTTTCACTTCGGCAGCCCAGGGTTCACCGGGTTCAGATCCCGGGTGTGGACCTATGCTCTGCTTGTCTGCCATGCTGTGGCAGACGTCCCACATATAAAGTATATAAAGTACAGGAAGATGGGCACAGATGTTAGCTCAGGGCCAGTCTTGTCAGCAAAAAGAGGAGGATTGGTGGCAGATGTTAGCTCAGGGTTAATCTTCCTCAAAAAAAAAAAAAAATTCCACTTTATTGACGAATAAATGGAGTCTCATACCCCAGGCCACAGAGCAAGGACACAGCAGAGCTGGTCCTTTTCATCACACGAAACATCTCCTTCCTTCTCCAGTGACCCTTTGTGTGAATTCTTATTCTATCTCTAGTTACATGGGATTCTCAGGTCATTTCAGGGATGACTGCCTCTTTGACAGCTTCCAGAATATGTTTTTAGCTTCTCCTTATTTCTGTTCTTCAGTGTCGTCAAGTGGTCAAACCACTAAGGAGAGAAATCACCCCAAGCCCTCTCATTACATGCTATTGGGAAATAGACAATGCAAGGATGTTCAGTGTTGTCCTCGACTGCAGAGATTTGTGGGAATTTTTTTCACTTGGAATTGCTTTCTTAAAGAATGTTGTCACTAGTTGTTAGGGGTAGCAGTAGCCAAGATGCCATTTGAGTAACTCATTCTGCTGTGTATTATTTAAAATGGCCTCTCCTTTATAAAGAAAGCCATTTTGCTTAGGTCAAACTTGTGAGCCTTTAGCTCCTTGTCATTCATTCATTCATTCATCCACTCATTTATGCCATGCATATTTATTGTGTGTATTCTATGGGTCAGGCCCTTTGTTGGGTACTGGATGAGTACTAATAAAATAGGCATCCTTGCAGATCTCAGTGAATTTAGTATTTAGGGACGAGCCAACAGGAAAGGTAAGACCTGAAACGAAATAGTACAGTTGCTCTGAGAGGGCTACAGGGCAGAGAGAGGAGAGACTCACAGGTTGCAATCTCACCCATGACGTTCCTTGGCTAATACCCTGCTTGCCTGGCTAACCCTCTAGGCATTCCTGGCCGTGTCTGAATAGTCAGGATGTACACACTGTAGGCTCCCACTCCAGGACCTGCTAGACTGGGAACATTACCAGGGTCCTCTTGGTTGGTATGGTGGTCTGAAAGAGGGTGGAAAAAGAGAAAGTTCTACATGTAGCAGAACAGAGACTTCATCCCCATCCTCTTTCCCCGTACTGGGACAGAGCGCTTACCTGTCTACCCCTTGCCTTTTGGGGCTGAGGTCTGTGCTAAGCCAGAATTAGAGAAGAGTGTTATGGAAAAAAGATAGAACAAAAGGGAGGCAGTGACCCTGTTAGGATAAAAATCCAGGGGAATTATGGTCTAATCCCCTGTGTTAGCCCTTCAGTAAATGTTAGCAGGTAAAGGATTTGCTAGCCTTGTAAGATATGACTGTGTGAGATTGGTAAGGAAACTTGATTTCCTTCCAGAGGACTTGAACCTTGAACCTTCTGAGTGCCTTACCTGCCGCCTACTCCTCCCAGTGTGCTATGGTCCCTGGAGTGGAAAATAGTGAGAACCAGGGGTAATTTTTTTGTTTGATACTTGATTGAGCACCTATGTTCCAGACCATACCAAGCATTTTACCTGCATTATTTTATTGCATCCTAAAAATAACACAGCGGGGAAGGTGCAATTAGCATGCCTGTTACATAAGGCAAAGGAGACACAGAAAAAAAGACAACTTGCCCAAGGGTCCACAGTGAGTAAGAGGTGAAAGGAGAAATTGGAATCCAGAGCTCCACATTCTTATATACTGCTTTCTACTGAATGAACAGCATTCTGTAATATTGACTATCTATTTCATTTTTAAATTTTTAGTAACGGACTATACTCTTTCTTTGTGTACCATTCTAGAGTACCACTCTAGAATACCATTCTAAGGTATTAAATTAAGTGTCAAATAGAAACAAGCTGTCAAGATTGAGGCCTTTCAACATGAGACTTATTATTGAAGGTGCATCTTCAAAAGGTTTTGCTACAGAGGAAACTTTAATAATTATAGTATACGATGCATAACTTAAATCACAAAAAGGTGGGGATATATCGGTGTAGAGGTTTATTTCCTCCATGTGGAATGGAGCTTCAACCCAGTGAAAGAACTTATGCCTTGGGGACATTGGCCATTCCACAAATCTAAATAAAGGCCCACACTGTGCCTTGCGCTATGGCAGGTGGGAGGCAGCAGAAAGTAGTGGTTAAGAGCATAGAATCTGGAGCTGAACTGACTGGATGTGAATCCTGGAATTACCACTGAGTAACTCTGAAATTGGGAAAATCACTTAACTGTTCCGCGCCGTCAGATGGAAGTAATGACAGTAGTTGCAGGGTTGTGATGAAGGAAAATTAAGAACAAGAATGTTTCCCACAATTATTAGGCATATTTTAATTATCAGGACATAGTGCCTGCTATTAGACAGGGCATGAATGTGAACAGGTGGATACCCAGCTACAAGTGGAAGAACAAAGTAGGGCTTTGACACAGCCTTTGGAAAGGTTTAAAGAAAGGTCTCAGAGGGAAAGGAGTGTGGAATTGAATCCTCAAAGATGCACAAGTGTGTGCCTGATAGGCAAGGTGGAGAAGGGCATCGTCAGCAAAGGAAACTGCCATGAAAATGATGAGAGCACAGCCAAGAACGGCAGTCTTAGAGAACTGCAAAAGGAGAGGTATGTCTGGATTTAGAATCCTATTGGCGGGTATTTTTGGAAGGTGAGCCTGGAAAAAAAGAAGATATTGTGGAGGAGGGCCCTTGGGCCACACAAAGAGTCCAGACTTCATTCTGTGGGCAATAGGGATCCATGAAAAGATTTCAAGCTCAATAAATCATATTATTGTTTGTTTCTGCTTTTTGTTCATTTAATTTTTTTACTTTTTTTTAATGAAAAGGGCTTTTAAAAATGTCCTTCCACTGAGTGAAACATTGTATAATCATTGAAAACATATTAATCTATAGAAAAATTATAAATAATATTTGAAAGTTACCTAAAATCCCATAACCTTGAAGAAATAGCCACTCACATTTTGCTGAACATCTCTCTCAGAATGCACACATACAATTCAATGAACTGACTAACAATATTTTATAAATTTCTTAATCAATAATGTGTTATGTCAACCTTTCCATATCAATGAGTAAAGGCATACGTTAGCATTTTAATGACAGCAGAGTTCTCTCTTTTGTGGAGGTAATGTAGTTTATATACCAGTCTATACTGATAAAAAACATCTTCTAGTTTCTGAACAATATAGACAGTGCTTCAATAGTCAGCTCAGAACACAATGCAACAAAACCATAAAGCAATGGGTAGAGTAGAAAACAAATAGATTCTTGAGAATTAAAACAAACAATTACTCCTTTAACCACCTGTAGAATGAGAAGAGAAGGGAAGGTCATGTCCAATACCTTGGCTGGAAGTTTGTTTATTCAATAATTCCATTCTTCATCTTTTATTTATTGTTCATCAAAAATGTGTCTAGTCCTGTTCTAATAATGAGATACAATGGTAAACAAGTCAAAGAATGTCACTTTTAGTACGGCTTACATTGCAGCAGGGGAGACAGATGATAAACTGCTAAATAAACAAGAGCATGTTAAATACCAGGAGCACCGCACAAAGAATTCACGTAGGGTGGGACGAGGCAGTAGGGAACTACCTTAGTTGGATCATCTAGGAAAGCATCTCTAAGGAGAAGTCATTAAGGCCGAGAAATGAATGATCAAAGGATACAGGCAGGTGAAGATCAGGAAAGGGGAATTCAGGGAAGAAGTAACTAATGCAACAGCCCAAAGTGGGAGATGAGCTTAGGGGGTTCAAGGAAGAGAGAGCTCAAAAGGCCAGTGTAGCTTGGTGATATTCAACAAGAAGGAAGATGAAATGAAGTGAGAAGCACAGACCAGGTCAGGGAGCACCTTGTAGGCCTTGGAGGAGTTCAGACGTTGCTCTTACTAACAACGGGAGGCCATTGGAGAGTTTCAACCAGAGGAGAAACTTGATCTAAGACTTTAAAAGACCACTTCGGCTTTCCTAAACAGTAAGCATTTTAAGGGTAAGTTGTCTTGTTCGGCTCTACATTCACAAGACCTAGAAAATGCCTGACACATAGTAGGTGTTACGTCAACATTCTGAAGAATCCACAAATGTTATGCACAGAATCCAATGCAGGGAAAGCAAGAGTGGAAGAAGGGACTCATTGATTGATCTAACAATATTTATTAAGTATTTAAAAGTACTGTACTAGGTACTGTACTGGAAATGTATCTTTATTGGAAGAAGGGACATGTCTTTTCTTGATGCTCCAGTCTGTGATCTATTTATTTTTAGGTTGAACACAGGTCACAGCTGGTAGCGTCTGTTTTCCTTTTCAAGGAGAAAGCCAGGTCTTCTACTCGATCAGAAAGTCTAGGAAGAAAGGGAGATTTAAGGGAAAAGATAATCAATCTATATTGGGATATGTTGGCTTCTGGTGCCTTTGGCCCTATGGGTACAGATGAGCAGTGGGAGTTGAAACTGATAATGTGGAGCTCAGGCAAGAGAGTTGGAGGTGGGGCCATGGCTATGTGGAGACAAATAATAAATAGAGGAAAATATGATGTGTGAAATAATTGTCATAATTTTTCCTCTTTGTCCCAGCGAGATTTATTGCTCCTTCACCGTATCCCCCAGAGAACTATAACGGCATTAAAGAGCATGCACTCTGGAATTAGCCTGGTTGAGCACCAGAGCAAATTATACAACCTCTTAGAGCTCCAGTTTCCTCATCAGTGAAATGTAGATAATAATAGAACCTATTTCATACAGTTGATTAAATTCTTTAATACGTTTGTAGCCCCTGAGTCATATTAAGGGCTTAATAGATATTATCTAATATCTTTATTATATTCAAATGAAAATATTTGTTTATGACAAGGCTGTAACTCCTTCTAGACCATCATTCATTGTGACCTTCTGTATATTACCAATGGCAACTATAGTATTTTGTAAAAAGTGTACTTGGTAAAATATTTTTTTAATCAATCTTGCTAGAATCCCTGCTTCTTTAAAGTCCAGGAGAGGACATTATGTAGGAAAAGGGTACAGAGGTGTGGATGGCATGCTCTTCTGTCTTGTTTCATATCATTGGTAATATTGGGATGCAATATATTCTTTCAACAGGAGGGTTCAAGTTGAGGTCCAGAGGCTTTGGCTGAATCAGGGGTTATCTGTGGATTCAGCGCTCGATGGAATTCCCAGTGCAAAGTGTTTCAAAGCTGGGCCCATGCACCGTCTGCATCGCAGTCCTGTGGGTCAGATGCTTATGGGAACTGAGACTCTCAGACTCAACCCTTACTGATTCACGACTTATTGGTGAGGGGTGAGGGAGAGAACAGATGGCCTGGAACTACCTCAAGAGTGCCTCCTTGTATGTGCCATAAAATTCTAAAAACAGAGGAAATCAAGGAGAAAAAAAAAGCATATTTATATTTTTGCTGATGGAAATTATTTCTAGAGGTCACGACATGGGCTGGGTCTGTGAGATCCTGGAATCAATGTTTGTCTTCGGGTAGCAGAGTTTCTTCTTTTGCGAGAACATGGGAAGTAGGAAGCAGACAATGCCTCTTGGTGGCAGTCCGAGTTGGCGGGGAGCCCCTTCTTCTGGGCAAAACTTCTTTGGGGCCTACAGAGCCCTCTCTTAGCCTTGACCATCACCCATGAGATGGGTCCTGTCTCCCGCTATCCCTGGAGAGAGGGCCTGTGATGGTTCTGACCCTTGGTCTCTGCCAGTTACAGGGGCCATCATTTAGTTGGATTCAAAAAGGAGAATTTCTTTTTTCTTTTGTATTTTTTTTTTCTCTTCCTCTCATTTCCTAACTGAGTTACTGCCAAGGCAAACTGGTACAAACTGACGCCATCAGCAAAACTCGAGATGGAGCCCAGATCTCTTGAACACTTCATACTCAAGTGTATTCTTGCTCTCAATCTGTATCCAACACTTAGTCAAGCATGGATTCCTGTAAAAGCCTTGTAAAAAGGAAACATGGATCAAAGACACCTTCATTGTGTTGTCATGTTGCATTGAAAAATCTCTGCGCAAGAAGCCAGTCACAACCACCACCTCGTGGTCAGAACTTCCCCGAGACTCGTCATGCAAGGCCTTCCCTAGGGTCCTTCCTCCAAGACACATCCTTTGAGAGCCTTTGCCACCTCCTCAGCCTTGTGTTCTCCCGTGAGAAAGGGCAAGAGCAGCTCCACTAGAGGCCCCTTTCCTTGGCAGCACTCTGTGTCAGCAAAGCATCTCCAGCAAGCATTTCCGTGGGAAGGTCTTCCATCTGGAGCTTGGCAGAGAGGGGAAATTTCCTTTGAGGTTCTGCCACCCTTTTCCTTCAGCTCTCACTAAAGGTGCAGCTTAAAGAGGCCTGTGTGAGTTTGGGGATGGTGCTGGGGTGTTTCATGTTGTCAGAACTGCTCTTCCGATCTTCCTCAGCAAGGCCGAAAGGCGCTGAGAGAAAGAATGTTGTTTGTTCTGCCACCACCTCCCATCTTGGTGTGCAACAGGTCACAAGATGTGACAAGTTCATGCACTAATTCCTTCCTTTTCAGTTAATAGAATAACACAGATGGGAACACTTAGCCCAGGATTGGACATAAATTGGACCGGCCGTAGAAGGAAGACAGAGGCAGCCTGGCCCATTCTCAGCACTTCACTAAACAGAAATTATTTCCAACAGCATCATTACCCTCAGCTGGGTAACCCTGAGAAGCTACTCTCTGACAGGAAGGCGTAGGCCTCTGGCACGGACCCTAGTCTCAATCCACTCACCCTGCAAAATGCTCACAGCATGTTAAAGAAATAATAACATCAGACAGCAAATTCGTTGCTTCCCAGGAGTCTTTGCGTGGCAAAGTTCTGGCAGCAGTTCTAAAACTACCCCATAGCTTGCCTGTGAGATGATAAATGGAGCACTAAGGAAAGAGGGATGTTGAGACAGAAATAGTAGAGCCCTGAACACCACCACAGGGACTCCCGTTGCTCATCATGGCTACTGTGCCAAGTACAAAACCAGTTTCAAATGTTTTATCTCTTAGCAGATTAGGACCTAAATTTTGGTTCAAAAGTGACAGAGAACCTTTGGTGACCAAGTGGTTAGGGCTTTGAAGTCTAAGAGATATCTTCAAATCCTAGGCTACCACGGACAAGCCACGAGTGTTGCAGCAAATTATCCAGCTCTTCCTAAGTCTCTATTTTCTCACCTGTGAAAGAAATGGGGATAATACTTTCCCCTTTACTCAATTGTTGAGGATCAAATAAAATGTCTGGAGCTGTGACTGGGACCTACAAATAGGAGCTACAAGTTATTGATATATTTCATATGTCAAGCATGGTGCCCAACACTTTATGGGTATATTTCTAATTAAACTTCATGAAAGTGCTCTGAGGCAAATGCTATCATCACCACCCCCCCCCCCACCACCACCACCATATTACAAATGTGGAAACTGAAGTTCAGTGACAAGATCCCATACTTGTGAGTTTTGGTTTGAAACCAACTTTATCTCTCTATGACTTCAGAATCCAGATTCATAACCATGTCCCAGGTGCTGGGTAAAAAGTATCTGATCATTTTCATCACTGTCGTCACTACCACTAACCAAACCGTGAGGGTCCTTGCTAGATGGTTTGCACATCAATATTTTAGCATCAGTTATAAGAAGATGATATTAAAATAGATTTATGGGGAACAATTCCAAACTTGAAAGGAAACTAAAAATTCTGGAAATCAAGGAAGAAGAGAAGGACACATGCTTCTGAGAATTTAAGTGAGGTTGGGTCTAAAACGTATCTTTGTATATGTCATATACACGCATATGTCAATTACTCTCTGCTTTGAAGCCTTCCTTCCCTTTCTGTGGTGATAGTCTACTCTCTCTCATGAGAAATAACCCGTCTCCTATTTCATATGGCTCTGATGAGGATGACAAGTCACACTTCCGCACTGCGCTAGACCACAAGACTAGGCAGCCAATCATGGGCCTTGCCCATAGAGACCAATATATAGGGCAAGACTATGACCCAAAAGGGTTAATCAACATCACTCCAGAAGATTTCATGTATTGATACTAGAAGAATGAAAGTGTCTCTGTTCTCTGCCATTGCAAGGCTAGGATGATAAGTCTGGAGAATTCTATAGCCATTTCTGTTTCTCTTTTGTCCAAATAAATGCAGGAAGTTAGCAGTAGGAGGGAATGCAACCAATACAAGGAGAAGCAAAGGATGCAGAGAGAAGAAGGAGGAATAGGAGGAAAAGAGAGAGAAAGAAAAGGAGGGGATCTGGAGGAGGTGGACGAGGAGGAGGGTAATGAGGATGTGGAAGAAAAAGAAGGGAAAAAAGAAAGAAGGAGAAGGAAAATAGGGAGGACAAAGAGACAATTATTTTCATTTCAGAATCCACTTGGGTCTAAGATAAGTTCCACTCTTAGGTTTCCACGTTGAATGTCCATCATTTTACATGGAAGAATACTGCTTTCCACATTATACATCAGCCATGCCAAGAGTGAAGTCATGATGAGTTTGATAAGAGTAGTTGTGATAGTCTAGGAGTGATCAACATTTTAGGGCCTCTCCGAATTTCGAAGTCCCTGTCTCCAGAACATTTGTTTTGATCTCTACTTGGACATGTAGAAGCACATCCCAATTAAGTTACAATCAATTCTTTATTTCAGTAGCATGATGTGATGGAAAGAGAATGACCTTTGGAAGCAGTAGACCTAATTTCAAATATCAGGTTTGCCAGAACATAACTCTTTGATCTTGGACAAATTATTTCAGTTCTAAGCCTCTGTTTTCTCATTTCTAAATTGGATGTGGGTCTTTAGGTATGAGAACAGGGTTCCTGGGCAAATCAAATGATTTAGGGTAAAAAAACAAACAAACATCCCCAGCATAGTGCCTGGTCCAGAAATGCACTCTGAAAATGATTGTTGTATTCCGTGTAGCTCAAATAGCTCAAATCCACTCTTCCCCTGTGAAGAAATTGCATAGTAATTAAGGATAGGTACCAGAAGTCTTTCTGGGAACCCAAGGACCTTCTGTCATTCAGAATAATGTTTCTCTGTATGATGGAAGTATATGGTCGTGGTATGTAAAATGTCAACAAAACCTCTCAGTCTCACCGTTCAGAACAAGTTGCAAAAATTAACAAAATATGTTGTGTCTAATGTTGGTTTCTAATTTAAAGGGACAATGACACTTCACATATTGTTATCACTTCTCCCTACTGCTTTCTGCCTTGTAGTAACAGGCTCACATCTCTCACTGCCCCTGTTCCTGGGATAGAGAAGGTGAGGAAGATCTGGTGGGCCTTCCTTGACTGCAGGATATATCCAGTGACAAGGAGAGCGGGGCAGGTGCCATGACTTTCCCAGGACGGTCTCCTTTTAGATGATTTGCTTAAAGAAGGGAAGCAGCACATTGCTGGAGGTTTAGGGAATTTTAGAGTTGAAGTTGTTTTGTGCCCTTCCTACTTTCATATCCTCTATGGCAGCATGCTCTGTAGCGCTGCTCTCTGTCTCTCTTTCCCTCCCTCCCTCTATCTCCGTCTCCTCTTCCCGCTCCTCCCTCTTCTGCTCTCCCTCCTCCTCCTTCTCCTCTTCATCCTCCTGCTTCTCTCCTTCCTCCTCCCCCTCCCTCTCCTTCTCCCCCTCTTCTTCCTCCTCCTCTTGCTCTTCTTTCCCCTCCTCCTTCTCCTCTTCCTCTCTCTCTCCCTCCTCCTTTCTCTCTCTCCCTCCTCCTTTCTCTCT